>NC_133357.1:22345569-22445569 GCF_030506205.2 Paramisgurnus dabryanus
GTACATTCATTCATCTATTCCGTCTAGGAAATGCATCTTATTTTAGAGAACCAATCTGATTTTTATTCCGGGTGAGATAATTTAACATAACCTGCTGACTCACTGTGTAATGTTCCTTCAGCTCTCATCCTCTTCCTCTCAGTGCATTTGTGCTGTTGTTGCAGCTGTATCTATACTGCAGTCTCTCACCACCAGCCTCCCTCCCACCACACTTTTAGTGCCGCATTGCTGTATCAAAGTGGGGCGAGTTTATTACACACACAGACTTGGGCTGTGCTGCCACCCTTGCAGGAGCACAGGGTGTCTGAGGGGCGAGCAGGTAAGAGGCCATAAACTTTCTCCTAGCTGCCAATTCAAAGACTTTAGCCATACATGTATCAGACGACATGCCTAAGCATAAAATAATATTTCAGTGAAACTTATAATTTAATACACTACATTGTCTGTGATGCCTAGTTTGTATAAAGGACATTAAATGGATAACTCGGGTGATGTGCAAATGATAAACTAAACTGTATCAGGATTGTTTTGAAATTAGGAATAAAAATAATGTTCAGCAATGATGTCGTTTTGTTATTGTTAGTTTCAGGTATCAAATATGTCAGCTTTTACATTTTATCGATCAGCGTCATATCATGATTAAAAATTGTTTTTGTTTCTAATTTGTGAACATTTGTTTGTGGTGTATATGTTCTTTCTACACCGTGGCTGTAGACAGAGAAGCAGCAAACTGTAAACAGAGAAGCAGCAAAACTGTGCCCAGCGTTTCTTCCTACCCTGTGTGATCATGGGGAAGGAGAAGATCCACATTAACATCGTGGTCATCGGCCATGTGGATTCTGGGAAGTCCACCACCACTGGCCACCTCATCTATAAGTGTGGAGGGATTGATAAAAGAACCATCGAGAAGTTTGAGAAAGAGGCCGCTGAGGTACGTGAAGCGGATATGAGGAATACTGATAAAAAAAATGTGACCTCGAAAGGGTTATTGTTTCAAAGGTGCACTGTCAGAAAACTGCACCCAAGCTGTCACTATAGGGTAGTACCCTTCACAAATGTCCTAATATGTACCATTTATGTACACAGGGTTCCCACAGGTCCTTGAAATCCTTAAAAGTTTGTGAATCTGGGGGGAAAAATCCAAGGCCCTGGGAAGTTTTTGAAAATATACATGCATAGATACAGGTTATTGAAAGTGCTTGAAGTTATTTTATGCAAGACGTTTTCTGGAAAAAAATCCATAGTATTCCCTGTGTAGTGTATGATAAAATGCTAAATTGTTTGCTTTAAATGCTTATATCTTCTGTATGTTGATTCATACCAAAATGCTTTTTTGCATAGTTGTGTTTGACAAATGAAAATGTCTCGGGTTAAGTATGTAACTGTTGTTCTCTAAGAAGGGAACGAGGTGCTCCGTCTCCCTTGCCATACTTCCTGCGTCCCTGTAACGCTGTCTTTGGCAATATTTCAGATAGCGATATACTTCCTGGCTCCCGCATCACCCTGTCTTTGTCGTTAAACCTCACCATTGGTTGAATTTGATATACACATTCAGACGCACTTACCCCTGGAGGCGTCCCCAAAGTGTCACTGCAGTGACGCAGCGCGAGTTCCCTCAAAAGGGAACTGTAACAATGTATCTTTAAAAGTAACACAATGTAACCTTGCTCTCACTTGTAATGTGTCCCCACATTTAGTCCTTGAATTTGAGGGTATTGGACCTGGAAAGTCCTTGAAAGGTCCTTGAATTTAAAGGTTAACTAAGGTGTGGGAACCCTGTGAACAGATACATGTACATTTTATACCAATATGCACCTTTGAGGTACTAATATGCACTTTGTCGTACCAGTTTGTACCTCTGAGGTACTAATATAACTTTTGGGTGCAAATGTGTTCTTTTTAAAGGGAACTGTCTTTAAGCGAGACCTAAAGACCATTTTGACCATTTCTTCTGACAGTGTACATAAAAATTTGCCTTACTGGTTGGATTACTTTTAAATTTTGAGAGTCTGATGGACCATAACAAAATCTCTGATATTCTCTGAACACTGAAAGTAAAACTAGGAGTTCTGTTACACTTTCGATTTGGATTCAAGTTACATCACCAACGCCATTTCTCTAATGTGAGAATTTAAGTCTATGCTGAATGATGAGTAACTCCAGCCCTCTTATTGTGTTATGTGAGAGAGTCTGATCTACGGAATCTGATCGTACACCACATTGTGACTTTCTCAAAATTTTTGCCCAGGATATCATATCAGGATATAGTTTTATGTAACTTTAACTTAACAAATAAAGTTAAAGGTGCTCTAAGTGAATCTGTGTAACGTCACTTCTTGTTGACGTTCGAAGTGTTTTCAAACAAAATGGAGCGTAGCTAACTCATCCCCTCCCTTCCGTGCTTTCTGAATGAGTCATGAACGCGCCCAACCCCTACTCCCAAATCCTTCCTGTCGTTTATTGGCTGGAACACTTTGTTATGTTTCGTGGTGGTAGGTTTGACCACTTTGTTTTTGTTGCAGTTTGTGGAGCCTGGGCTGTCTACAGAGACCGCGTTTTTTTACAGAGTGTTCAGGGGACAGGCAGCTAGCAGCTAGTGAGGAGATATTTACTGTATGAAAAAAAAATGTGTTATGGCCTAAAACGCGTGAATTCGCTTAGAGCACCTTCAAACAAGTCAATTTATTTTAACTTTAAAAAGTTGGAATTGGTTATTGCATAATTAAGTTGTTTAAACTTTATGCTGCATTGTTTTTACAGTGTAAATTTTTTCACCCCAAAATGCTGGGTTGTTTTAACCAGTGACGGCTGGTGACTTCTTTTTTTGAAGCGCACGATGCGAAGTTCGTCACAACATGTATGTAGCTTGTCCTGTGTGTGGTTCGTCATTTCAAAATAATAAATTTATCAAATTTTAACCATAACATGACTTGCCATGAGATCATGTTGGATTTTTCATGTGGTGTATATTAGTGATAACGACCGTAAAAATATTTGTCTGCAAGATTATAATCGGTTTCTAGAATGAAGGATATCTAAACTGATGACAGCAACATCAAATTAAAACCATTCTGATGGGTGTCAGAAATACCTCCAATTGCTCTACCATCCCGGGGTCTCATTTATAAAGCGTGTGCGTGTTTCCAGCCCTGTTTTGTGCATACACCAGTTCCCTCACAAAGGTTGTGATCAATAAAACAACAAACTTGACGGAATAATGGCCTTGCAGGGTTGGATCTGAGGATGATTCATGTACGCACTTCAAGGTGATCTGTGATTTATAAAGGGAACATTGCTTTGTTTTATAAGTCTTTATATTTTTTGGCATACGCCATTTTTGGCTTTTGTGCATACGTAGACTTTTAGTAAGAATCCTACTCGCATCCTACTCTCATTTTATAAATGAGACCCCTGGTCTGTGAAGAAAAAATAAATTTAAGAATCAATGAGATCATGGGTACACTATCAGAAAAATGGGCCTTAGCCGTCACTTGGGCGGTACCCTTTTAAAAACCCTTTATATTAGTACTTTAAAGGTACACTGGCACCAAATGTATGCATATCTTTACCTAAATAGTACATATAACAACCTTTTTTAAAGGGTACTGCCCCAGTGACATCTATATGGGACCATTTTATGGGACAATGTGTATACACAATACATTTATTTCTTTATTTTTGATAGATGGGGAAAGGTTCATTCAAGTATGCCTGGGTTCTGGACAAGCTGAAGGCAGAGAGAGAGCGAGGCATCACAATAGACATCTCACTCTGGAAGTTCGAGACTACCAAGTACTACATAACTATAATAGATGCACCGGGACACAGAGACTTTATTAAAAACATGATCACTGGGACGTCTCAGGTAAAATAGTCCTTACTCAAGTCCTCTTGTATTCATGTCTGTGCAGTTTAAAATATTGAGAGCATCACTATCCCTGCCTACCTTGTAAGAAAAATGTGTATTAAAGTGTATGCTGTTATATTATCCACAAAAAGTATTAAATAAAAATTGGGACAATTGGTTCATATGTCATATTTGTAAATAACATGGCTTCTGTCTATTTCAGGCAGACTGTGCAGTTCTTATAGTGGCAGCTGGTGTTGGTGAATTTGAGGCGGGCATCTCTAAAAACGGTCAAACTAGGGAACACGCCCTACTGGCGTACACGCTGGGCGTCAAGCAGCTGATTGTAGCCGTCAACAAGATGGACTCCACAGAGCCGCCCTACAGTGAGAAACGCTATGATGAGATTGTTAAGGAAGTAAGCGCCTACATTAAGAAGATCGGCTATAGCCCCGCCTCCGTACCCTTTGTCCCTATTTCAGGTTGGCATGGCGACAACATGCTTGAAGCATCGTCTAATGTGAGTCTCATTTACCTGTTCATGTGTTTATGCTAGTTTTGCGTATATATCTTACATCACTTTTCAATTAAATTAAACTTAATAAAAGATTTTTCTCGGGCAGATGCCGTGGTTCAAAGGCTGGAAACTGGACAGAAAGGAACAGCATGCCGGTGGTGTTACTCTGCTGGAAGCTCTTGATACCATCATGCCTCCAACACGACCCACTGACAAACCCCTGCGTTTACCCCTACAAGACGTCTACAAGATCGGAGGTGGGACTAACCCGGTCCAATCATGCAAAGCTGAATTGTGCGGGGTGATGTAATTTTTAAGATCAGCCTGTGGTTATAGTTTGAGTGCAGGAAGTCTTTCTAAGATTGCACATACTACATTGTAACTAAGGGTCATGTGTGGGAATCTCTTGGATTCGAACCCATGAACTTGGCTCTGCTCTGCTAGCACCACAGGAACACTGATATCATGTGATTTTCTTCAGGTATAGGGACTGTACCAGTGGGAAGGGTGGAGACAGGCATCCTTCGTCCCAGCATGGTGGTGACCTTCGCCCCAGTGAACATCACTACCGAGGTGAAGTCAGTAGAGATGCATCACGAGTCTCTGAGCGAAGCGTTTCCGGGTGACAATGTGGGCTTTAATGTGAAGAACGTGTCGGTGAAAGACATCCGAAGAGGAAACGTGTGCGGGGACAGCAAATCAGACCCGCCCCAAGAAGCATCAGCCTTTACAGCACAGGTTAGAAAACAGCCTGTTTCTTATTGTTTCTCTGTGGATTTCTCTTATTCCTCTTTTTACGTTCTATCAGGTGATCATCTTGAATCATCCAGGACAGATCAGTGCTGGTTACTCTCCTGTGATAGACTGTCATACGGCTCACATCGCCTGCAAGTTTGCCGAGCTTAAGGAGAAGATTGATCGCCGCTCGGGCAAGAAGCTGGAGGACAACCCGAAGAGCCTAAAGTCTGGAGATGCCGCCATAGTGGAAATGATCCCAGGAAAACCAATGTGTGTGGAGAGCTTCTCTCAGTATCCTCCACTGGGTATGTGTGTATTTCAAATGTGTGCCTGTTAACCCAGCTTGATAAAAAGCATTCTGTGAAAATATAACCTTGATATCTTGAATATTGACTGAGTAAGATCATGTCATGGATTGAAATCAATGAGTGAAATACAAACTTTGATGCTTCCATATTGGTAACTTTTAATAGCAGGGGACTATGTTACAGCAGCAAAGTCCTTGATTATTACACCAGAATAATAGTATGGTTCCTACTAGCCATATGGACCTAGATATCTCAACTTTTAATTTTCACGATTGTAACTGGAAAAATATCGAAAGTCTTTGGTTACTTTTGAGCGCAATGCTAAATGGTAGGGATGCACCGATAGGATTTTTTTGGACCGATACAGATTTAAACAGACAACTTCTGGCCGATACGGATATTAAACACTTATACCGATAGTATACAATACTATACAGTTGGTCTATTAGCTAGTTTATTTCTGCATCAAATTATTTTTACTGAACATGGATTGGATCTAATTAACATTCAACTGACCAACATAATAAGAGAGGCACAAATTAAGCTAATACAAATATAATAAGACAACATGACAACCTTCAAAGGTGGTTTTTGCTATTCAGCATTTATTTTATTAACGACATTAACTTACTTTTTTTTTTACATATAATGGATTTCTTTATGCAGTTAATTAATAAACAATCGGTATCGGCCTTTCTCGTGCTATTGCCGATATGCCGATGGTTTCAAATTCATCAAAAATCGGCCGATAAATATCGGTGGCCGATACATCGGTGCATCACTACTAAATGGTCTAATCAGATTCAATGGATTATGCTAAGCTACGCTAAAAGTGGTACTGTCAGACCCGGAGATCAGCTGAATGGATTCCAAAACAGTAAAAATCAAATGTTTAACCCTAGGGAAGATGGAAAATTAGCATATTTCCAAAAAGTGTCCCTTTAAGCATATATTTATATTGCTGTTCTTCAAACCTTGTCAAGGATTTTCATGATAATAAAGAATATGTCTCATGATTATGTTTGACTATATTTTTCCAAATGCATGTTATAAACAACTCAAACTAATAGTTTAGAATACTAGAATAGTTATCTGCCACATATTATTAGTGTATATTGGCATTTGTCGTCGCATCGCTAAATCATAGTCTTTTGCATTATTACGCTATAATATTACTCTTCAACACGAGTTCATTCTGATATTTTTAGGGTTACTACTATGCACCCTTTAGTTACAATGGTGACCTTTTTGAAAGGGTACCGCCCCAGTGAAAGCTTTTGAACCTTTTTGTACTGAAAGTGTAGAATACATAAGATTCAAATAGAATATAAAATACAGTTAATATTTTTTCATAAGATTTTAGTCTTAATTTTAAGTAAGTGGTAATGAGTTTTACCTGCTTAAATGATTGCACAATAAATAGCAAATAGCTTCAAAACTATAAGCCAAGGCAATTTACTGCACAAAATACCAAAATACCTTTTTGATATTTTTTGATATTTGTTTTTTTCTCAGGTCGCTTTGCTGTCAGAGATATGAGGCAGACTGTTGCTGTTGGTGTCATCAAAAACGTGGACAAGAAGATTGGCGGAAGCGGAAAAGTCACCAAATCTGCCCAGAAAGCTCAAAAAGCTAGCAAATAAATGTCTGAAATGTAGCTTTTCGCTTTAGGCCACATCCAGCTCAAACAACCAATCGGCTGCCCCGCTTTCATCTGGGCATGCTCAGTCTGTTCCTTCACGTTTGCTTGAACTTATCTGCGCTAACCAACTGGATGCAACTGCTGGAGGTTAATTTGACTGAAGAAAATAATGGAGGACTGAAATTATAATAAATATTTTGACTGGTCACACTGTATATTCAGACTGTTACACATGTTGTGCATGGACATTAACATGACATATGCACGGCATCTACTGAATGAGTGTAGTATTGCTGAGAATTGTGTATGTGTATGTGTGTTGTGTAAAGTTGAAGGATGTGGAGAATGTTGGAGGATAAACTTTGATATGGAAATAACAATAATGATTAAGATATTCAAAGTAAAGAAACAGCTGCTACAGTAAATATTTTGTATAGTTTGTAATTAGAGGCTGATCCAATCCAAAGCAACCATTCGTCTCCTCCTATCGAGTCTTAATAATAAGACAAGAATACTGACCATTTGTTGCCAAAACAACTTATGAATAAATGAAATATTGCGAATAAATCTAAGTTTATAAATTAAATATGCTCTTAGTGTGTGTAAATGATCTCTAAACAATTAATACCTGCTTATGTCTTTTGTGTTATATAAATATTATAAAAGAAAACTTGATATCATGTACATAATTTGAAGTCGTATGTATGCCACAACGTCACTTTTCCACGTGACCACGAGGGAGCTCGCCCTTCTGAGTGGCAAACATTCAACAAAATGGCTGGTTTTCATAGCGGCTGGTGCGATAACGCCAGTAAAACGGACTATTATCAGCTTAAATTGAATTTAGGTGGTCTTAACAGTGACCCTAACAACTTGCCAAAACAACCAGTAGTCTGTGGACATTGGCATATGGCCAGACATTGTATTACCTGACATATATGTTTGTCTTGCCCAACACTATACCAACCCACCTTTGTAGAACACAAGGCTCATCATAAATAATGGATGTTTTTAATGAAGGCTCACTGACAAAATTTCGCAATTACACAGAGAGTATTCATTGATGCATTTTTATAGGATTTTTTATCCCAAAATTTTACATACCTGACATATGGCTACTGCTACTGATTTGCTTCTCCTTTGAGTGTTTTTTGCAGTCTGAAAAATGACCGCTCCAAATTTTTGTTGAATCTGTTAGCACAGTCACAAAACTACTTTTCCTATTTTTCACGCTATGCTAATCATAGACAGTAAAAGAAATGGACACAGCGACCCCGTTGGATTCAACGGAGACAAGTGAAGCCAATTAGAAGCTCACACTTCCGGGGGGTCGAGCGTACTGCGCAGACTCAAACTGAGCTTGGTGACGTGAGCAACCTGTGTGACAATTGTAAGTCTTCTAATAGTTGTACCAAGAGAAATCTGAATCACCCACCGAATCTTGCAGAAACGGCGAGCGTGAACAGGAGTACATTTTGTATTAAGTATATTTAGTATTCTGATTAATTACTTGGTCATTTTGCATAGTATTTATTTATTTTAAAGTTTAACGCCAGTACGCCATATTCTCATGCGCTTCTCCTCCTGTCCATACGGTAATTTCTCTACTGTGCGACAGAGAGTCGCGTGGTTATGACGCAATCGTTAGCATAGTTTTACTAAAACTGCTTCTACTTGGCCATAACGTAAGATACAAGGTAATGGAGCCTTTTATACATTTTCGTGTTTCTTTAGAAATAATTGATGCACAAATTGAGTCTTTAAACGCCTCAGATGTAAAGTTATTCACTGTCAAAGTGACGCCAAAATGAATGCGAGTCAATGGAATGCTAAGAGCAGGTGGGGGTCCGCTAGCTAATGGCGGTGCCCAGGGCTGCTTCAATTTTTTTTTTTTTTTTTTTTTTTTTTTTTTTTTTTTTTTTTTTTTTTTTTTTGCTTTTTTTTTTTTTTTTTTTTTTTTTTTCTGGGTGTCGAGCGTACTTTTTTTTTTTTTTTTTTTTTTTTTTATTAAACAGAAAAAGAAAATAACAACAATTGTCATCATTGCCATGTTACAATAAAATAATATGCCAGAGTCCAGTCTTTCAGTCCAAACCAAGTGCCAAGTCCTTAAACACAGCGATTGTTCTCATAGCTTTCAGGTTGTTAGAGGATTCAAGTGTATCAAAATATATTTTCATTTCATGTTTAAATCTTAGAAAAAGGGGTTTGCACTTTGAGAATTTACACTTATGAATATGATATTTTGCTAGCAGAAACAAAAGGTTTATAAAATAAATATCATTTTTCTTTTCATTCTCATGAAAGCCAAAAATTACATTTCTGTATGAAAACTTAAAATTTGGATAAATATAACATTTAATATAATCACACAAGTCACACCAGAATGTCATTGTATAAGAGCAATTCCAAAATAAATGTAGAGTAGTTTCAGGTTTCTTTAAACAGAAAGAACAGAGGGTATTAATATCATTCTTAAGTCTTTTAAGAGAACATTTATCTGGGTAGACCCTATGAAGTAACTTAAAGGCAATTTCTTTCACTTTGTTAATGATTAAATACTTGTGAGGTAATGTCCAAACCTTTTTCCAGGGAATGTCACTTACAAGTCCATTCCAATAAGAAATAACATATGGCGTAGAAACAGATTCCTCTTGAAACAAAACTCTGATTTTCTTATTGTTTTTTGTCTTCGATAAAGAAAAGCACTGTTTACCTACAAATGTTTCACATAGATCCATTGGGTGACATAAAGATGAAAAAGAAAACCCTTTAAAAAGCATAAGAACGCCTTGTGGCACTGCATCAGCCACTATCGCAAATTCTTTTGGAGCAATAGGAATTCCATGCTTTACTAAGAATTCTGAATAATTACAGATTGAACCATTCTGATTGAAAAGCTGAGATACGAAAATAATTCCATTTTTAAACCAACTGTCAAAGAAAAGAGATTTACGTTTATACAGAAGATCCTTATTATTCCAAATTATATATGAATGAGGTGTAAAATTGTGTTTAAAAATTAGGGACCAAGCTAATAAAATTTGTCTATGAAAAAGGGATAATTTGATAGGGATTTTCATAATGCTATAATTACAGGTTAAAATAAACTTCAAACCACCAAGTTTTGAAAAAATAACACTAGGGATCAAATTCCAGATAGAAGTGGGCTTATTAATAAAGTTTCTAATCCAATTTATTTTAAAGGTGTTGTTTAAAGTGGTAAAATCAAGAAAATTCAGACCCCCCTTATCAATGGTATTCATAAGTACAGACTTCCTAACAAAATGAGTTTTATTCTTCCATACAAAGTTGAGGAGCATTGTATCAATTTTTTTAAGAATGGCTGTGTCGACACTTAAAGAAAGTGCGGCATATGTTAATCTCGACAAGCCCTCAGCTTTGGCAAGTAAAATTCTGCCCTTTAACGACAGATCTCGCTGGAGCCATGCACAAAGTTTTCTCTGTGTACTCTCAATCAGTGGATTAAAATTGATGGAGCATCTTCCCAATTCATTTTTTGTAATGATAATACCCAAATAAGATACCTGATCCCGTACTTTAATATTACAAATTTCTGTCAAATTACATTCTTTGATGGACATCAATTCACATTTAGAAAGGTTTAAGGATAATCCTGAAGCCTTGGAGAATTGCTGGATATTCTTTAGTGCTAATGAAACTTGGTTAGCATCTTGCAAAAAAAGCGTGGTATCATCAGCCAATTGACTGATGAGTATTTGTTTGTTAGCAATAGATATACCGCGAAGACTACTATTAGAAATGTAAGATGCAAATATCTGAGAAACTAATAAAAACAAATAAGGAGATATTGGACACCCTTGTCTAATACCACGTGTCAAATAAAACCTAGGAGAAGTACCATATTTTAATTTGATTGTACTATTACAGTTATAATAAAGAGTTCTTACCGCTTTACAAAAATATTCACCAAAACCAAACTTTTGCAATGATTTAAAAATAAAATGATGTTCTACTGAATCGAAGGCTTTGTAAAAATCCAGGAAAAGAATAAAACTATTATGTTCCACCAAATTGCTATAATCAAATAAATCTAAAACTAATCTAATGTTGTTCATTATGTGCCGGTCCTTCATAAATCCGGACTGAGTCTCATCTATAATACTATGCAAACATTCTTTTAATCTTTTAGCAAAAACTATGGCAAAAATTTTATAATCATTGTTGAGGAGTGTGATGGGTCGGTAATTGTCTAAAATGGTGAGATCTTTCTTTGGTTTGGGAATTAGTGTGATGATACCCTGCGTTAATGTAGGAGGCAAAGCTTCTTTGTTAATACTCTCTTTAATAACACTAGTTAAAAAAGGAGAAAGTTCATTAGCAAATAGTTTGTACAGCTCAGCTGTGAGTCCATCACATCCTGGGGATTTATTGTTTTTCAAGCTCTTAATTGCGCTTTGTACTTCCTCACAAGTTACATCATCATCACAACACATTTTGTCAGTTTCTGAGATAGTCTTAATACAACCAATTGAATCAAGAAATAAAGTTGTTTTCTGCTCTGGACATTTTGAACTATAAAGATTTTCATAAAAATTGGAACAAAAGTTAGCTATAATCTTTGGATCTTTTATAATTTTGCCATCAATACACAACTGCTCAATTGTTGAGAGAATAAAATTCCGTTTTTCAAGCTTAAAGAAATATGCAGAGTTAAGTTCTCCTTCTTCAAGCCATCTTTTCCTGGATCTTATATAAGCACCCCTAGCTTTCTTTAAATATAAATCATCTAATTTAGTTTGTAAAGCTGCAATTTCAGATTTTTCCTTCAACGACATACAACTAGTGTTGCGAATTTGTGATAATTTCATAATCAGGTTGTCCTCAAGAACCCTTCTCTTTTTGGCTAAGTCTGCTCCAACTCTCCTTAAATAAATACCAATCTCAAATTTTAGAAGCTCCCAATTGGTACAAAAAGAATCTTGAATTAAAGCTACTTTCCAATAGTTAGAAATTAAGTCTTTAATTTTATCCTTTACATCTGGTAATTCTAAAAGTGAACTGTTAAGTTTCCACAAAGAGGCTTTGCTATGTCCTGGTGCATAATCTGCCATTAAGGGGGTATTAATAAAGATAGTTTTGTGGTCAGTCAAAGGAGTACATTGAATGCCAACATGTAGATCAAATTTGGACATACATTTTGATATCAGCCAGTAGTCGATTCGGGATTGTCTTGAACCATTTTTGTTGGCCCAGGTAAACTCTATATTATCTGGGTATCTTTTTCTCCAAATGTCCACCAATTCAAATTTATCTATTAGTCCTAGCAACGCCGGGCTAAAACACGCTGTTCTTTTTGGCGGATACCTATCTAAAGAATTATTAATTGATACATTAAAGTCTCCTCCTAATATAAAAAGTGCATTAGGGAATTTATTTGACCACTTGGTAAGTTTCTCATCTAATTTGTCAAAGAAAATTTTATTATCTAAAGAAGAATTGTACCCATATATATTTCCCAGAATTACAGTTTGTTGGTTAAGTGAAATCACTAATAACTGAAAGTGGCCCAAACTATCTGAATCTGATCCTAAAATATCCCCATTAAAAGTATTTCTCAAAATGCTAACACCAGCAGAGTGCTCTGTGGCATGCGAACTCCAAATATCATTACCCCACTGAGACTTCCACCACTTGTAATCATCTTTAGTAGAATGACACTCCTGAAGGAAACAAAAATCTGATTTGTGTTTCTTAGCAAACATAAAAAGAGCTTTCCGTTTGACACTATCCCTGAGCCCTCTGGCATTAAAAGATATTAATGACAATGACATGAACAACGAACAATGTAAGGAGAAAAAAATAAAATAAAAAAACAACAACAAACAAACAATTACAACGAAGTTTTAGTTCACAACTGAGTGAACTAAAAGAGTATACCCGTTCAACTCACCTCTCAAATGGTCGTCAAATACAACTACACACACAAAAAAATGCTCACCCGGTACTAAAGTGCTCAGATTTTAAGTTCAGAAAATAAAGACTATACTTTCTGTATTCAAGTAATAACATTGAAAACTCAAAGTAAAACGAAACAAAAAATATTATATATAGGCTATATTAAAGTACCATTTTAGTAAAGAGAAAGAAATGCACCTACATAAAGCTAATTATTGACAAGAAATAAATATCGTACCGTAAGATATTAAAACAAAGAATTAGCTTCAGGCATTTCTAATTAATTAATAATAATAATCAAATAATAATAATAAAACAAATTCTATGCAGACTGCACACTAATCCCTGGAGGAAAATGCTCATGGAACAACTTTTCTAGTGCATTAAGTAACGTTAGACCTGTTGACCACATCTTTAGTTGTTAATCTTTTACCCTCAATAACAGCGAAAGGACCGTGAAAGCCAGCCCGCTTCCCTTCCCTTCTCGCTTTCTCCACCATCGGCCACAGAAGAGTCCTTGCATCCTTGTCTTTCTGCGAAAGGTCCTCGAATACCTTAATCTTCTTTTCCCTGAGAACATCGGAGGTTTTGGCGTCTTTCCAGACTTTGTCCCGCTGGGAACGCGACGAAAACAGCACTATTATACGACGGGAGGATTTTTCCGCAGCAGAACGAGGACCCAACCGATGAGCGATGTCAACTCCGCGGTGCAGATCAGCAGCGATGCTTGGGGAGACCTGGCTGAAGAGGTCGATGACCACCTGCTTCACATTCTCTCCTGATTTCTCCGGAATACCAGCGATACGCAGATTCCATCTTCTCTTGTAAGCATCCAAGTCGTCACATTTGTCACGAAGTTCAACGTTTTCTTTCTCCAATTTTCCGACTTTTCTTTCCATTTCGTTAGTTTTTTCATTCAAACACTTCACTTGTTCACTGTGGAATTCGAGAGAGCTGATTATCTGCTTAATAGAGTTCGAATTCTCAACGACCGTCTTTTCAACTCCTTGAATTCGGCGCAAAGTCTCTTCGTGCATAGCTTCCATTCTCTGCATGAATCTCATTAGCATAGTATCACTTACCGCCGGACTTTCAGAATTGGGTTTGCTTTTTTTGGCAGGCTTGGGTTCAGGTGTATCAGGTAAAGGCACGAGTCCACTAGACTGTTCAGCAACGGCGTCCATATCAGCAACGGCGTCCATATCAGCAACAGCGTCCATATCAGAGCACAACGTTCTTCTTGCATAGCTGTGCATAGCAAGGTGCGTTTCTTTTTTTCCATCCATATTTTTAAGTCAGCACAGCAGTTTGTGGCAAAAGCACGTGGTTTTAAAGTGACAACGAGTGCGTCTACAAAACTTAACAAAACGCGCAAATAAATTTTTTGAAAGTGCAGTCAACTCATAAAGCAAACAGTGCCTTTGAATTAAATCCGAACGTAAACATATTAGAAATTAAACCGGGATTTGAGCAAAATTTTTAAGAGCCGCAGCAAAACCGTCCTCTCACGACGCCATCTTGGCTGTCCCCCCCCAGGGCTGCTTCAATAAAATATGAAACCCTGCCCCCCTGATGCTAATACACTTTTTGCCACTCAGTAGGCGTAACCGCAGTCACTGTCGCAGAAGGTGACGTCACGTGCATACCCTCTATTGGATAGTTTCAATGTGTCGTCATACACTTAGGGGAACGCCCACTGGCGGGCAAGAGAGCGCTTCTGCCGTTGTCCGCAGGTTGAGAAGTGAGTGATTTTAGATTAGCCCAAAGACTGTAAAAAAGGGTTTAATTTAAATTCTGAATAGTTGTTGTGCAATAAAATGCACTAACCGACCGACTAGTTCATTCTTACCCGCCTACCCACCCTGGTAAGCCAGCCACGTGCCTGAAAACTATCAATAGGCCTTTCTGAATGTTTGAAAAAAGTTATGTGGAGAAAAATATAATTGCGTCAACATAATCAATTTGCAAAACAAAATTGTATTTAATAAAATATTTTTAAATTAATCGAAGAAATTACTATCCGCACTCTAAATAATTCCAGATGGTGTAGAAAAAATAAATATAGATATTAAAGTGCAAATGCACAAAAACTAACAAGCACGAGCACATGTATGGTGTTGCTACACACCGAGTATCCACAAGGGGTCACTATTGTATTTACCTAAAGATGACTTCCCAACTATTGCTCTCATCAACTCGCTCTTTCTCCATCTCTTAAATACTTTAAATACTAACTTAAATGCACCACACATAGGGATACGTTTGTAAAGGTTTGTAATGTAAGCATTTTATAGAACCTAATTTAATTTTAATGAATTAATGCATATACTTCACAAACCATTGAACCCAAGTTTCTGTTGCCATCACACTTGTTCAGCAGCGCTTAAGCATATAGGATACTTTTAACAAACTGTCAGTATAGAAAAACACCTATTTTGGTTAGGGTCTTTACAGTGCAGCATAATCTTTCCTGTTCCTGTCCCTTCCCATTGTTAAAAATTCCACTCACTGCTTTTCAGATAAAGTTTTAAATGAATCTGGGCCTAAATCACAGCAGTTAATGGCTGTTGGCTCTTTGCCTGTTGTGGTATAAATGACAGCGAGGGCCAGAAGCGGTCCTTTGAAATGATAAGTGAAATAATTATGGTAAGTGAACAAGAATGCCCACAGAGGGCCATGAGGCTGGGGTGTTGTGTTTGATGCAATAAATTAAATTGTCAGGCTTTTGTCAAACCTTCAACTGTGAGGCATGAATCATACCCCTAACTGTTTTGAGATTGCTCACAGAAACCAACGTAGTAAAGAATGTTTGGAATGGACTAATATACAGACTACTTAAGTATGCACCGTATATACTGCATTCTACATGCTATTAAAGCGATACTCCAGCAATATATCAATATTACCCCATGATTTACTCACCCTCAAGCAAATCCATCATCTTTCAGACGAACCCATTTGGAGTTATTTCGGTAAATATCCTTGCTCTTCCAAAGCTTATAATGGATCTGGGAACAACTTCTGACTTTGAAGCCCAAAAAAGTGCATCCATAATTCAACCAATCAGAGGATGACTTTTCTAAAGCTTTTCCAGAAAAAAGTGCCATATGCATCAGACGTTCGACCAACCATACAGCCTGACAAAGAACCTATATTTTTAAGAATGTATATGGTGTACATGTTTACAGTGCATTTTGCACTGAGGGAGTTTGAACACAGGGTCATGTGACCTTATCAGTATTCTGTGGTCTTCTACATTGCACTGACATTTATAGGAAGTAATTGGCTGTGGAGAGCACAAAGACCTTGTTGACCTAAGAAATCTTTCATTTTGTGGACAAACAGAGTCCTCCGGGAGGCTAGTGAGAAACTGCGGATACTAGTGAATATGTGGGAAACGACACCGACCGAAAGAGATGAAACTAACAGCCTGCTTATCACTCACCGCAGTACGGTGAATCTTTAGCATGATTTATTTCGATTCACCTTGTCAAGACACATTTTCCCTTGAACCAGTTTTACTTATGCATATTTATGAGACCATTAATAGATTCACCACACGTGGACAGCTGCATCGATGAAGTGATAAACCGGCATTATTGTTAATAGATACGCGATGTCACTGACTTGCTGCCTACAGCATTCCACACTTTGTCTGCTTGTGATAAAAACAATGCTTTATTATCAGGTGCAAACACAATCTTAAAATGTTTCTCATAAGTGTTATCTGCACTATTTTAGGGGTCTATGGAATGGATTTTAAGCCATTTTTAGTTCCCTTTCATTCAGTCAAATGTTTCCTTTTTATAATATCTAGATATCGTCCAAGAGCTTTTGTGCAACATAGAGGTTTTGTGGATTTTAAAGGGATAGTTCACCAAAAAAATTAGATATCTTGAGGAATGTTTTTAACCAAATGGTCCATGAGCCCCATTCACTTCCATAGTCGGAATAATAATAATACCAAATAATACTTTTAGGGGCAGGATAGGGTTAAGATGAATCCAGGACTAGGCCTTAGTTATATTAGGACATTTAAGTAGTTTAAACAAACAAACCTTACAAAAAACAATACTGGTGTGCCGCATCCTGAGACAAAACAATGGCACTGATATATATATATATATATATATATATATTAAGATGTGTCAAAAAAGGTTGTTTTAAAATTAAAGTAGCTCAAACATGCAATTAAGTCTGGGACTAGGATAAGCCCTGTCTGGGAAACCGCCCCTAAAGGAACCACCACATAGCCCAACAAAGAACCTTTATTGAACCAAAAGTGTGTTCGATTTCTTCTGTGCTGGCCTGCTTCTCACCTCTTACCCAATTTTATGGCTTAGTACAACCAAAATTTGTTGAGATACTGAAGTTCATGGACAGCTCCAATATTACATCCAGCAGACTTTTAACAAATGCTCCGAATACACCCGAGTCTGCTAAATAATTGAGCGTAAGCTTTGAATAATTCAGCGCACATGTTAAATTCTGGTCACTGGGAATGTTTTGGGGAGTGGATGTAAAGGAGACAAATGTTCAGGAAGAGGACCAAAAAGCCTCACTTTTGTCCTTCCGCTCAGTAACACTTGCATAAAACAAAAAAATTTAGGCAGTAAGTTCACCGTTCGTTAGCCCCATTCACTTCCATAGTATACTTTTTCCTACTATGGATGTGAATGGGGCTCGAGAATGGTTTAGTAACAAACATTTCTCATATCTTCCTTTGTGTTCATTAGAACAAAGAAATGCAGGTTTGTAACAACATTGTATTATATGTTGTTTTTTTAGCACTGAAATCGATGCGCTTTAAAGCTACAGTAACCTAATTAATCTCTCAATAAAATCACTCTCTACTCTTGACTAAGGAACTTTTATATTTCATATGAATGCGTGTATATTTAATTCATACAGTAAAGACTGTGAAGTGTTTTATTTTCATTACTTTTAACAGACATAAACTTTTTAAAAGGCATATTAAAAATTCTCTTTGCAGAAGAAATATTTGTTGTGCTCATTTATTTGATTCTCTATTAAAACAGTAATTAGCAAGTAATATAACAAAGGCAAAATCTGTGGTATTACTTTATCTAGAAAAAATGCTACAGTCATTAAAGAGCTTGCATTTCAGCTTTAAGAATCTGTGTCGGTATTGGTATCGGTCGATCACAAAGACAACAAATCGGTACTCGGTATCGGCTGCAAAAATCCTGATCGGAGCATCCCTCTTCATCATCACTCAGTCTCTTAAAAATAGCAATAGATGACATCGGCATACTGGAGACGAGAGTTACAGGTAAGAGCTTTGAGAGGCTCCTGTCAATACACTATACACTTACAAGTTTTATTTCTCTCCAATAATGACTCATCTAGCCAAAGAGTTTTTGTACCATGTTGTCAAAGACATCCGTGTCAGATATAATAATGTCAGAGTTGGTAATTTGTTTCATTTCCTTTATTGTAATCATTGTCATACCCCACAGCCTCATTTAGTTAAATGGGCAATTAGGAAAATGAACCCAGCAGATTTCTGACAATGCATTTGCAGTGCAAATTTTAGATAATAATGTTTATGCCAAGATTACCTTCTTCAGTGATTTATTAATGCACAAAAAGTCCCTTCAGATGTGAATCCAAAATCAAATATATATTTTGTGTTAGAGGTATATTTAACTTCACTCAATAAACAATCACACATGTAACAAATAATAATAAAACTATATTTTCACATTGTCACATAAGGTAACACTTGGTTTTTTCAGCTTTATATTTCAAATATATACACTATAAAAAATAAAAAGTTGGTACAACTTAATAACGTTTACCTGGCTGCCTTCAAAATTTCAAAGTTAATTCAACTTAAAAATATTAGTTGAATATTAGTTGATTTTTACCCAACTAGGTTTTTTAAAATAACTAATATATTTAGTTGAATTAACTCAATTTTTTTGCAACCAGGTAACTTGTATTTTCAGTTTTCTACACTGTAAAAAATGATTTTGGGGCTTAGTAAATGTAACTAAATAAAATTAGTAAATTCTATTTAAAAAATAATTATTGTTTTTTAACAATATTTTAGTAAAAATAACACAAAAAGGTGAGGAATTTTAAATGAACAAATGATTTAGTAAATTAAACTAAATTTTATCATGTACAATTTGTAAGAAGGAATTAAATTAATAATTTTTGGTTTAATTATTTTAGTAAATATACCAAGGTAGTGGACTGAAAATAATTATACATATTATAAAAACATAAAAAAAAATATAAAAAAATATAGTGCATCATTTTTGCATCCACATCCATTGCTTATATTTCTGAAAATTCCATGTAAAACTTACTTAAAAAAGTGGATGCATGATGCACTGTATTTTTTGTACATCCAGCGTATTTTTTTTTCAGTGTAGTTAGTTCTTAGTTTTAGCAGAAGCTTGTACTAATTCTGGTTTGACTTTTTGTCAGGCTTTAATAGCTTTAGAGGAGAAATGTGACTGCAAGACAGCGGATCAATATAAAGCAATTATGACAAATGTCAGAGGTCTTTCTGCGGCATCAGCACCAGCGATGACTGATCACAGCACTGTCATCCACAGACAGTGTTAACATGTCTGTGTTTATTTGTTATTTATTTTAAAAGAAACCTTTTTATATAACTGCACACAATTTCTGGGTGAAAATCACTGATCTATATAAATGATGATTATGGTGATGATGATAAATGGGATTGCGCATGACACCACAATACTGAAGCCACCGTGCCGCTATATTGTTATGCCCAAACATTCTATTAAATTAATAGGACTTTATCAAATTTCATTGATAAAACACTACTTTACCATTCTCCGTTTTTATATCTTTCATTATTACATAACAAACATCCTAAACATGCACATAGTTATTTATTAAAAGTTGTACATTTTACTTTTTAAACGGTGAGTAAATCCTCACTCTTAGATGTGACCCGCCAAAATTTGTCGCAACATTAAGTAAAATCTTCTGGATTTGAGAGCTATGGAGAACCATAATCCGGATCAGTTAGAAAAGGGACAGCATAAAGCGACATTGACCATTAGCGGTTGGATGGGGTGTATCCAGTCGCTTGACAAAAGACAAAAGTTTACTTTATGCAAATGATGAGCGACTTTCTGGAGTGACTACCAATGAGAGCGGAGATCATGTCATCCGTCTCTTATCAGTTACTAAAGTGGACTTTACTCATTTGTTTATGACAACCAGATTTAGAAACATCTCTTTTGAAAGAAACGAGCGACACACAGCGACAAAATCGCTTATAGGGGATATACTATATATTGGATACTGTATTATAAAAAAATTTATGTGAAGTAGTTTTAATAATTTAAATGAAAAGTTAAAGGAAGCGGTTGATTGTCGTTGGATACTTTAAGATTGATTAAGAATGTAATATTTAGAAATAAAGGGAGACACTCGTTGGTCGCTAGTCAGACTTCAGCTGGGCATCACATTAAAGGAAGGTGGTCAGTGATCACTGGTCAGATATGAGCTGAGCATCATGATGATGGGAGGCCAGTAGATTAGTGGTTTGAAGAGCTTCACGGCAGCAGGAACTGGGTCTGTTAGTCTCACGTGTTCGATGACGAGACAAGGAATGAGAAACAAAATCCTATTAGCGTAGGGGCCGCTCACATAAAATGCAAGTGTCAGAAAGTATCATGGATGAAAGTGTGCTCGGGTCTGGACAAGCTATTATACATATTTTTACTAGGCGAATTATGTGATTGCTTTGTTAAAGAAAAATGTCTTTAGTTTAGGCTTAAATTATTAAGCCACAACTAATACCGAATTAATACAGAATGCTTAAATTAATACTGAAAATTGTCCAGGTATAGTACTGAAGATTGAAATTCTAGTACATTAGAATTTATAAGAATACAACATACTATAAACAGAAACAATTGCAAAAAATAATTAATAAAATAAATTAATAAAAATATTTTTACATTAATAATACAGCTCCCAATGCACCCAATAACTTGGTTAATTGTTTTAAAAATGTATGCAACTTTGTTTTCCACAATTCGTAATATAAAATATTAAAATATTCAGAATATTAAAATACAATAATACTTTCTATATACATGACTGTAATACTTGCCAATTAATATTAGAGCGCCACCCTTAGGCTGAATTACACAACATCTGCTTTTTGGGTCAATTTACATAAAGTCTAACAAAATCATTATGATTAATAATTATTAATTTTCTATAACGCTTCGTAAGGTTTCCTTTAGTACCTTACTGATATTTTATGAAAATACAAGTGGAGTGCAGGATATGACATGTTAAGAAAATAGTACAATACTCAATATTTTCAATCATTTATCATGAAACTACCTGAAAAGGTTTGAAGAACAGCAATATAAATATATCCTTAAGCCATTTCCTTGAGCTGCGTGTTACGTCATTGCTGCGTGTGTATGGTGCTTAGTCTGCAGCTCATATGGAGTTTCTGCATGAGAGCGCCCTCTGGCTTTTGGATGTAGCGGCAGTGAGAAGCATAGCAAGCATCATCGGCCGATATATTGGTGCACCCCTATATACATTTGAATAAAAAAAATTATATATATATATATTTGTATGTATGTTTAGATTTCTAAACCCTGGATTAACTTATTGCATATATTTGCGGTTCAACACGATTAGTTAACAGTTAAATACAGTGGCGTCAAACATGACTATAAAATGCTTTAAATAACCGATTTCTGTCACACAAGTGTCAGAATCAGGGGCTTATCCTAATATTTTGGTAATATTTAGGTAAAGCAATTGGATTTACTAAGCCCTCAGTTTCAGCAGCAACAACATAAAAAAATGCTTTTGTGAACGAAACTTAACTTAAGTTAGACCTCCCATAAAATCAATAAAACACCTTTGCAGGTGTTTTTGAGGTAATTAGCCGATTAGGGTGTGACTTTTTCACAATTATCTCATTTTCTGAGACACTGAATTTTGGGTTTTATTTTCTGTAAGCCATAATCATAAAAAATCTAGTCTTGAAATATTTCACTTTATGTGTAATATAATATATGAGTTTCACTTTCTGAAATGCGTGACAAAAAATATGCACCTTTTTCATTATATACATTTTTTTAGATGTACCTGTTTATTAATTTTACAGCACTTATAAAAATGTCTTTATTTTATTTTAGTGAGACTATAGCCTGTCTAACACCACACCAATCTCATAGAGAATGAGTGGTGGTCTGGGAACCATATGCTCATTTTCCCGTATTTGAGGCGTGGTTTACGAATGCCCAGAGCCGTTTATTGGTGTACGAATGTCTATCCAATGCATCTATAGCCCATAGCCAATCGTTTCAATTACACCAGATGACGTATGTAGAGCAACATCAATTCAAGCGTCAACAACTTTTATCGGGTACGTCTGTACACACGTATGTAACTAAAGCACCACAGCTTAGTGGCACTGTGACAACCACAGTAGGTAGGCTACAGGCATAATGACAATATGATATTAATAAATACCACTTACCACTTATAAGTTAAATGGACTTCATCGGCGATGATGCCTAGCAGGTTGGTCCTATGTGGCCATCATGTCTTGCCTTATCCAAACATCCTTCTTGGATATGAAATTGTTTAACCCCAAAAGTTGCTCTTTTTTTAAATAAACTTGCGTCCAAAACTACTAAGAACACTATCTAAGGCTGCATAGAAAAGTAACTTTGCGTCTGCTCCAGCGTTGGAAAAACAAAATTACGTAATAATATTAATTTTCTGAAGTAACGAGTAAAGTAACGCATTACTTTGCAATTTAATTTTTTAGTTTCATTAATTCTTCTACTAATTATAATTTAATTCGTTTAACATAATTTGAAAAAATTATGTACTGAATTAAACTAAACGTAGTCACATTATGCACTCTATGTGTACATGCCTGTGTGGGAACCGTTTGAGTCAGAAACTGAGATGGCAGGCCGCAGGCCAGAGCTCAACATTTTTGTGTAGAAATATGCAATTTCTGAATGCAGAACTTTTCAGTCATATAAAACACCTGCAAGGCCTGAAAGAGATCAAACCTCAGCCAAGAAAAAGAAACGTAAAAGTAACTAAAAAGTAACGTAAGCATTACTTTCCATGAAAAGTAACAAAGTAACGCAATTAGTTACTTTTTTGGGAGTAACTTAATATTGTAATGTATTACTTTTAAAAGTAACTTTCCCCAACACTGCGCATAGACGTCATCATCTTCTTGCTGCCCCCTCCTCGTTCTGTGATTGGTTCCCTATTTCAGGGGAAAAATTGGTCCATGGTTTCCATGCTAGACTTGCAGCGTGAATAAATTGTGTGTGTTGATATTGAAAACTGTCTACCTGTCATTTTAAATCCTCTCAGATGATGTTCTTCTAAAGCTCTTCTGAGCAACAGTTCATTCACTCCCCAGTGAAACCCTTCTGTACTGTGATTCATTGCTTTACTCGAATGGAAAAGTGAACATTACACATTGACTGAAGCAGAGGGACAAGAGACGTCCAACAAACTCAAAAAAACTTGTTTCTAGATCGATTTGTCAGGCGTTATTCCATCCATCTCAGCCGGTTTGTAGTTATTATGGACCCTGAAAAGCCCTTATCCAGTTTATCTACTCATAGTACTCAACTCTCACATAAATTGTCTCTGTATCTAACTACAGTATTAGGGCTGTCAAAATGAATGCATTAATAACGCATTATAAGCACATCTCAGGTTTTACTTTGGGTTTTTAAACATGCAGGAATTAGAAAATAAAGTGCATGACTTCCTTGATGTTAAAATAGTTATTAAATGGACATTCCACTTTTTTTGAAAATATGCTCATTTTCCAGCTCCCCTAGAGTTAAACATTTGATTCTTACCCCCCAGTCACATTAGCTACAAGCGACAGAGACAGAGCGACAGGCTACCATTCATTTTCAATGGAAGTGGCCGTTTGCCAGCGACAAGCGACGATCTCGCCGCTGCGCGAACAGGGCGGGGCCAAAATAGACAAGCAGGCTATTTTATGCAAATGCTGAGCGATGCGACAAAGCGACTGCCAATCGGTGTGAAAGAGCAGCGTGACGTAGGTCTGTGGTCGAGTGTGAGAAAATAATTCAAGATGGCGGAAAATGTGTATTTATGTATATATCTGATAAGTTTGGCATTTTATCTCAAATATTTTGTTACTTTTATCGAGAAATAAATACTTTTAAATCCAAAAACACCGTTCTTGAAACTTAACAATACCTCTAAAGTGACTTTTGATACCGCTTTTGGAAACTAGCCAAGGAACGCCCATCAAGCGAGTGCGTGTCGCTCGGTGTCGTTCACTTTTGTAGCTAATGTGACTGTAGGGTTACCGTTTTGAAATCCATTCAGCTGATCTCTGGGTCTGGCGCTAGCACTTTTAGCATAGCTTAGCACAATCCATTGAATCACATTAGACTAGGGATGTCAATTTATGCAATTTCCCATATTCGATGATCATTTAAATTAACGATCAATCAATCGAATAATCGTTAACAGTAATAGTGCAATAAGCCTTCACTGCAGTGGCATATAGCCAATGACATAAAAGTGTGCATAAAAACGACAGCTTCCTCACGCGAATTAAAAGATTTTATTTTTTCTAAATAACATGCTAGTGGGATTGTAAAATGAGTCAATGTAGTTGTTGTTTTGATAAAATCATCAATTTAAACTTATCTCCTAATGAAATATAATGACTAATAGACACAGTGTATAACTCCGCCTCACATGGGCACTCTGCAACAGACGCATGAAAGTCCATGTCAAAATAACAGTTTTATTATCATCAAGTGTTATTTATCAAGTTGTTTACCTCGCTTTCCGAGTCGTTGATACACTGTTTGTAATTATATCCAAGAAGCACACGAAGGGCACTTTTCTCGTCGTCACCTCAGCTTAGACGTACTTTCAGGAAAGATGCTTATATTACGGAGATGGCAACCTTCCATTAGAAAACACGCAGCGCCTCAGCCAGTCAATAATGATCAGTGATATATGTTGCGGGGTGTAACGACAGTCAGTTACAGTTTACATTTGACAGTTTCTTGCCATAATTTAAGATTACATTTTAATCTGTTCATTAAAAACGGCTTCTGGTCTCCTTCTCTGTATATAGCAGCGTTGCTATGCTAATCTTGCAGGCTTCCCTGACGAGGGTCTTTGCTTTCAGTATCCTAAACGTATTTGCATTTTCTGCAGCCAGCCAGCCTCGTCTCGCATGACGTTAAAAAGCACATGCGTGTGCTTGGCATCGAGCATCGTTGTGATCATAGCTAGTAGTTTAACTTTTGCGCGCTCTCTTAATTTTTTTTTCTCCGACTGTCTGTTTTTTTTTTGGTAGGCGCCGCACACACGTGCATGATCTTGTTTTTCAACAATCGTTAAGTTTTAACGAGTAAATTCTTATCGACAACTAATCGAAGATCGATTAATTGTTAACATCCCTACATTAGACCATTAGCATTGCTTAAAAAATAATCGTGCGATTAATCTAGATTAAATATGTTAATCGATTGACAGCCCTACTAACCATATATCTGTTTGTGTCTTTGTCCATCCATCCATCTAAAATATCTTAATAATAATATCATCTAATGGTTTACACATAAAGAGCTCAGAGGCAAAAGCAGCTAAACCCCATCTCCATCAAAATTAGATAATGATATCAGCCAAAGTAGAAATCCCATGTAATATAAAGGGATCTATCATGCACCTAGTTTCAACACGGCGTAATCATCATTTTCACGTTTAGTGCCACGTTGTTTAAATAGCAAATGCATTTGCGTCAAATTTAGCGCCCATGGGTGTTCTGGTCTAAAAATGAGGTGTGTTCAGGCGCATTGTTGGCGCGTTGCTATTTTGAGGCAACTAAAATAGACTACGCCATTGACCAACAAAAACCTGCTCTAAGTCTAAAGTCTATGGCGCAATATTGTTTTTGTTATTTAATGAGTGCGTTAGAAATATGTGCTTATACAGAGTAAACGGATGGATGTGCAGCAGCACAAAAATGCTTTTAGGTGCTGCTTCACCTGTAGCCTGGTAAGTAAATAAATGCTTTGCTTTAAACAAATGCATCTATTTTTAAATGTTTTTTAAAATGCTACCACATTGATTTATTGTATATGATGACTTTGTACTTGTGGATATAGTGAGAAAAATTTTTAAGTAATGCTTTAAAAAAAACTCATGGCGCTGTCCGAGTGCTGAAACGGCTCTCCACGCGTTTGTAAATTCTTTATCTCCTGTTTGTTACAAATATAAGTATTTTTAGAGTACAAACCTTTTCTTGCATATTTGCTAATTATTTTATGACAGTACAATAATTATGTAGGATTTAAATACATTTACAGCAATCAAAAACCTTTTAAAGGTTTTAATAAAAACATTTTTTTAATACAAATAAAAACAACACAATTTTTTAACATTAATCTTAAACTGGTGGTCTTCTTCCTCCGCATAGTTTTTCAGTTTACAAATTTTGCTTTCTAAATAGGGATTAGGCATGGCGGCAGGCGCAACTTGCTTTTAAGGGGGTTTATTGCACGTTAAACTCAAAACACTCCCATTTCTCATTACGAAAATAGGAACAACCCTTTTAGGCCGTGCGCTTGGCACATAAACAATTTTTCCCGTTGTTAAATTATCAAAAGTGGGTTTGGACATGTCCATTAGACCGTGCGCCATGCCCTTTAGACAATGCACTTAGATTGTTAAAATAAGGCCCAAGATTTGTAACAGGAAAGAATAATTTCAACACTACATCCTGTTTTCAGGAACTAGTTTTGATTGTCATTTAACTCTGAAGGCGCTTCAGTGACATCTGCTTTATTACAGTGATGGCTTACAAGACACTAATTAACTTAAGGATTCTGTACAATATCCCTTTCTCCAAAGATACAGACACAAAACTTGCTCTCCTCCCCTTTATAAGTGCCCTGCTACTTTTGCTCCAAGCGGTTAATTGGAGAGTTTGTTTATGCATTCTTCAGACCTCATGAGCCTTTTCCAGTTTTCTCACTATCGATCACTAGTCCAAAAAATGCCTTTGGGGGTAACGTGAAGTCAAGAGATAATACATTTCACCATAGTAAATGAGCTCGCAGGCCCGTGTGATGATCCTGCTCAGCAGAGCTTGGCAGGCCGAGTCTCCTTACTATGAGTGAAACTAATGTTTATTAGGTCGGAGACTCCCAACAGTCTATGGGATAGAAAAGGATACGGATGATCTCTAATGGTTGCCGAGAGGGATTCTTGGATATTACCTCACGTAATTTCATTTCACAATGTTAAGATTACCATTAGGAGATGAGGCCAACCTAAGATCTGCTTTACACTTTAAAAGAAATCTTTCTGTCTGTTCATCTGTGCTAGCGATGCAAAGGTAATGAGCTCCCCAGGAACACATATACTAAAAAATTTAATCAATACATGCATTGTAAGTTGCTTTGGATAAAAGTGTCACTGCATTGTTTAGTCTCTATGGAAAATTATGCCCCAGACCACTGGTCTGAGATCAGCATATCAAGAGTTGAAGTCACTAGGGTAGTTCGATTGTAAACTTTTTATCTTGTGGGCTTTAGCCGGCCATTAAATGAAGGACCCACTGACATAGCTTGGGCTGCTAAATGGCCTTCGTATCCTCACTTGAAATGACTTTCTCAACCCAGTCCATTTAGACCAGATTAAATGTGCCATAACTATTTTATTCAGAACCTGCTGCACTTCATAATAAAGCCATTTCAAGGTAATTGCCTGCAGCTTTATAATAGATTCTTCTCACTTTTGAATTATTTTGTTTAGGATTTCATATTCAATTGCTTCTCTTTTGAGCGTTTCTGGTGCAAAAAGATTAAACCAAGAGCATTTAAAATGCAGGCCATAAAATTCTGGCCCAGATGTCCTGATAAAAGTGTTGCGTAACTAGACAAGCAAGAAAAATGTTTCCTGTTTGAAAATGATCCATGCGGTGTGAAAAGTAACAAAAGAAGTGAGAATAATCACATATATTTTAACCACACAGAGAAGCTGTCAGCACTAACAGGATGACGAAGGGGTGGTAGCTACATTTGAAGCCGGATAAGGGCGACGCGGCTATTGTTCAGAGGAAACAACCAATCAAACCAAAATTAAAAACAACCTCTTAAATGTCATAGTTTCTTTATTTTCATATTTTCTTTTTGAGATCCTTCGCTTTTGGGGTTCATCGGTCTTTCCACACCAAGAACAAAATGAGAAAGCAGTTTTCACTCGACAGATTCAGTAGATTTTTCTGTATGTTGACTCACCCAGTGGCGTGAGTTTGGGGACTGTGATACCACAATGGTGTCCCATGGGGTTTCTAAATGTTATTATCATTAGCAGTCACATTTGGTGTTTATTGTGATCTGTTCAATTATATCCGCATTGGTCATTGAGTTCGTGCATATTACCGGTCTTCAAATGGCATCTTAATGTCATTGTATCTGTCTATATGTCCTTATGTGGGCAAAATTAACATCCATTGTGGTAATGGCGGTCATCAAAAGAACTTAAATGTAAGTAATGAAGCTCTACTGAGAGTCTAATACTCCAAGCATCTGTTGTTATTTTGCCATGTGCAGAAGAGCAGAAAACACTACTGAAACTTATAGTGACTCATGGAAAGGCATTGTGCTTTAAATGTTTTGACACTGATCATAAAAATTGCATGATTTAGAAACTATTGAAGATTCATTTGTTGGATTTGTTTCTGGTAAACAGTAATGGTTTAAGGATAAATATATCGATGTGAACCTTGTTTATCCACATAAGTATGTTGATGCTTTGCGGGATGGGGAGGAGTCCATTCATTCAACTGTCAGTGAAAACAACCTAAATATTAACCCAATGATTGGGTTACACAAAACTACCCAAAAAACTACCCAAGACTGAGAAAATAACCTACTTAAATGACTCAACCCAGTGTTTGGTTAGGAAAAATAATCCAGCATTTTTTAGAGTGATAATGTTTTGGATTTGTATATTTGGTTTGCTAAGTTGTTATCATTATTTAGTCATAATTTTTTATTCATCTTGACGTCACATCATTGAGCCAGGTGTGGTATGGGATTCCAGACGAGCCCCCATATGAACCACAACACATTCTGACCATATGGGTGAATAATATGAAAGAGAAAAGTTAGTTATCTACAAAACTAATACTGTTTTAAATTCTGTATTGAAAAGAATCGTGTGTATTCGTTTAAATTGATGGAAACTTACTGCATGACATAAACATTTTTGGATTCACATATTGATTGAATTTGGTTTCATAACATGATTTGACTCTTATCATCCATAATTCAATGAAAAGATGATGTATGCATCAGTTTAGTTTAAATAATTATTACAATGACAATCAAGATTATGTATAATAATACTTTTCTTTACAAAGTGTTCAGAAGTCAAAGAAGCAAAAATAGAAGGGAGTAATAGAAGAAAAACTCTACTTTATAATCCATTTTTTGAATTCATCTGTAATTTTTATGTTTTTCAAATATAAAAGGTTATTTACGTAAACTTAGTAGACGTAAGACGTAACAATCAGTTTTACTTATTGAAAACATTTTATGAAGCTTTTGATTTGTTTTCAACCTCATAAAGCCTGTAATACAATACAGTTTGTAAACGGCTTTAATATTTGAAATTCCCTTTTTGCTACAACAGAAGCACACACACACGATTAGTGAAAAATACATTAACCTTGAATAATATTCAAAGCAGCAGAGCATGAACGCGCAGTTTGTTTATGTATTTAAAGCTGCCTGAACACAGAAGTGTGAATGTGCTAGACTGATGGATCACCGCTGAGAAATGCAGAGATAAAGTGAATGTGTGTTTGCTCAGATGTGAAAGTCACGGAGACATTAATGTGAGGTCTGGGTATTTAACTGTCAGACTCAGACCGCAGGAAAGATGGTGTAGTGCCTGATGTGGGTGTAATTACAGTCACAGTGAAGGGGTGAGTACCCGGGCAGCTTTGTTATACTCACACGCACACACATAACACAGAGCCGATAATTACTGTCACTAGTGTCTGAGCGCTGGCTCTCCTCCTTAACTGAATGAAGTGAGACAGCTGTTCTTGCAGTAAAGGGTGTGGACATACACCTGTCCTGCTGAGATTTCCCTTGATATTGTTTGTGTGTGTGCGTGTAATGATGTACCTGTGAAGTCTATCTATATTTTTGTTTTAAGCTTAAAGGCGGGGTGCATGATTTTTGAAAATCACTTTAACAGTAATCAGCAGTAAGGTGCGTGTTTACTAACAAATATTACGTTGCCTGGGTTGCGTATGTGTGAGGCGGGTCAATCAAAAGAAGATTCAGATTCTATTGGGTTATGTTTGCTTAGGTGATTTCAACTGTCAAAATTGGCTTTCAGAGATCATGCACCCCGCCTTTAATCGTAACTTGTGCCTCTCTATCGCTATCTCTGTTTGAAACATGCAGTTTGGTGAACCATATTTCTTTAAGTTGGCTGCGTTTCAGCACTGCCACTGTGCACATGTAAATTTGATGTCATCACATCAGAACAAATCTGTCATCAGGCCTGGATTGGCCAAAGGGAGAACCGGGAGAATTCCCGGTTGGCCGGTCTGTTTTTTTGGGCCTTGAGGGCCGGAGTTGTCATGCCACTGGGTTGAAGGTTGCTGTCGCTGCCAGCACTTAATCAGCACCACTCCCGTAATTTGCCAGCTTTTAAAATGTTAACGCAGGATGCACGGTTTTCTTCTGCTTTTCAAAGCGCTCGCCTGTAAACACAAGTTTAGTTTCAGACGCGTCTATATTTGAGGGCGCTTGCTGGGCGTCTAAATGCGTGACCTGATACGAACGGCCACTAAAAGGAAAATTATACAAATTGTATACAAATTAGAGTACTACATTTGCATTGGTTTGGAAATTATATATTATAAAAAAATACAATGAATTGCAAGGCTGCAGAGAATAGTGCACTATTGCAGACTTGTGTAGGCTACTGAGGATTTAATGATATAATTTTATCAGTCAATATTTGTCAGTCATGAACTAAAGTGGGCATGAAACTCCAGGGTTGATAATGAGTCCCACTCCGGCCCTGTCTGTCATGGATTTGGTTTCTCAATATTTAGATTTTTTGCACCACCAGATTCCAGATTTTTTAAATAGCTGTATCTCAGCCAAATATGGTCCTATAATAACGAACCATACATCAATGGAAAGCTTACCCTTATGACTGGTTTTGTGGTCAAAAAATGTAATAAAAAGCAGCTATTGACCAATCAAAAACAAGGATTGGAACTAACCAATAGTACTGTCAAAAGTAATGTTATAGGAAATAGTGATATAGCAATCGAACGTTAAATGTACAATCTTGAGTGAATGTTCAATCAGTTCACCACTGGACACCACTACAAATGGCATACACCTATATTGCTTTATATACAATAGGAGATGGGGAGCAGTTTCGAACACAGCCTTACTTTAAATTCAACTTTATTGTCATTGTACAAAGTACAGATACCGGGCTAATGAAATGCAGTATAGAAATCTATATGGGTATATACAATGACTGTTTTATGGAGTGCAAAGTTATGAGAAAGAGATGCAGAGTGCAGCTCAATGCAAATTACAGCGGCCCTCCAGGAGCATAAACCTACACATCTGATTTAAACATATCATGTCTGCAGCTTTATACTGTAATACTGTTTTAAATAAATGTATTGTAGAAACCACACCAGAATATCCAGGCTTTTTTCAGTTAGTAAATTGGCTGTGTGGTGTCTTTATCATATCTTAAACAGAACTGAGTTAAACTTACCTAGCAAGTATAACAAAAGCAGTATATCAGATCAATAGTATAATCATTTGTGGAAAAGTATTTAAATAAATAAATAAATACCTGGAGGCCAGTTCCCCACATTTATATAACACATGGGCACATTTACTCCTTTTGTACAAAAGTTTAGATTTTTCATTAAAGCACACAAGATTATCTCTTGAATGTTCTCAAATCATGCCGAGATAAAATACAATCCACAAATTTGAGCAAAACCTAATAATTCGTGCCAGTATGAGTGCATGTTGTCATTTAAGCAAAATATTAAATAATACACATCCAGAATTGAAGACTTTTACCTCAGAATATAAAAATATGTGCAAAATTTAGGTTAAAATCCCTTCCTAGATGAAGTTTCGTCATGTTCAGAAGGTCAAAGAGAACTTGAAGAACATTATGAGGGCCAATACCGGGCCGAATGAATATGTATTACCATCTGAACAGGGAGTGGCCAGGAGACCACTGTGAAATGTTTATTCATAAAGGGATTATGTAAAACAGCCAGAGAGAGGCGTGTTGGTACATTCAGACAGGGTCTAATGGTCAGTAATTAAAACTAAAAGCTGGTGTTGAAAGCACTCATTGTTTCGCGTGTTGACGAGAAAGACTTTTATTCCCTTTAGAGATCTGCATTAATCCCACAGCATTCTGGGCTTATGTGCAGTATGCATTGATTTGCATGTGTGTATGTGTGTGTGTGTGTGTGTGTATGTGTGTGTGTGTGTGTGTGTATGTGTGTGTATGTGTGTGTATGCTGACAGATGGGAGCCCATCACAGTCCTGTCTCTAACCAAACCAAACTCGCAGATGTTCTTTGACCCAACATTTTTTTGCCCTTGTCTTTTCACCTTTCTTGACTTTAAATGACTTCCTCACTTTCTTCTTTTCTTCCATTATTAACTATGCAAAAATTTCAAGTGCTTTACGTGGACATTGTTATAAAAATCCAGTTCTTCAAGCGATAGTTTGGCCAAAAATGAAAATTACCACATTATTTACTCACCTTGAAGCCATCCATGATACAAATGTCCATACTTTTTCAGACAAACACATTTTTTGAAAGATTTCTAAGCTATATAACATTTAGAAATAGGGTTCACTTCCTTCAAGTCCAAAGAATGTGCGTCCATCATTCACTAAAGTAATCAAAACAGCGGGGGACGAAAATAACTGGAAATGCGTTTTGTCTGAGAAATAATGGACATGTATCTCGGATGGCTTCATGGTGAGTAAATTGTGGTAATTTTCATTTTTGGCTGAACTACCTCTTTAATACATACTGTACCGCCAATGTAATATTCCTTCTTTCATTTTCTTTCATAAACAAAACGCATACACGTAATTCATCACAACTAATTTATCTACTAAAGGGGTGTTTTTAGTGAAATGACTCTGTTACTGCTTGCACTCCGGATTGCATAACTACAGTATGAATGTTGTCATTGTATTACATTATTATCATGCTGAAGAGATTTTTCTTGTCTCTCCTTGTCTTTCACTCCATTTTTCTGGTACAATTTATATTGTATATAATCATGCATATTATCATTAATGAGACAACAGTGGTGGTGTAAACTGTATTTGCTAGTTTGCCTTCCACAGCCAATATAAACATAACTGTTGTTTTCACAGTATTGCGTCTGTTTGCTCACTGAAATGTAATTTAGGTTTTTTTTTTGTATACCTATGTAGGCTCATGTAAGCTTTAAAGCCATTTTTCCCCCCCAAAACTGTTCCTTAGCTGTCACTGGGGCAGTACCCTTTTCAAATGTACATCTTTGTACCTAAAGAGTTTATATTAGTACCTCAGTGTCATGATTCTGCCCTATTGTCCTTGTTTTATTTTTGAGGCAGGATCATGACAGGTCCATGCTTTGAGATGTAGCACATGGCCTTTGTTTGGGCTGTGTGCTTCCTTGTCTCGTCTCCTTACCCCGCTCCCTCATTTCCTCTTTAATCACCTTTTCTCCTTTTGATTTTCTACCTTATTTAATGCCCTTGTGTTTGCTGTCCCGCGCTGGTCTGTTTTGTGCCTTTACTGTGAATACTCTGTCAAGTGGTTTATTGTCCAAGTTTATTGTGCAGGTTTTTGTAAAGAAGTCTAGTTCATGTGTCAAGTTTAGTGTCAGTCCTGTCTGTTCATTGTAATTGTTCTTGCCTTGTTACCCCCTCATGTTTTTTTTGTTTTCTTGTTAAATAAAAGTGTGTTCATCCGAGTCTGTGCCTGGGTTCCCATGCCTGATCATTCAGAACACCTCAGAGGTACATATTGGTACCAAATGTAAACATATCTGCACCTAAATGTACATATTAGAACCTTTTTAAAGGGTACTGCCCCAGTGACAGCTAGGGACCTTTTTTGATCATTTCTTCTGACAGTGTATCTCTTTACTTTATAATTTTGATGTAGCCTATACAATAGTGTAAAGTTTATTGTATATTTTCAACACATTAAAAGAAGCATTGTGACATGCCTTTGCATCACTATGAAGACATCATAGGTAACCACAGATGTCACTATATAGGAAAGCCATTACTTCTTATGGAAAACCACAGACATAATTTCTATTGAAGAAAAGAAATAGTTACATCTTTAAGGTAAAAATATAAAAACATTATGTGAATAATTAAAGTCATCTTTATTTGACACACAAGACAAACAACTTAAGGTACCCAGCATGTCTAAAAATGATGATGCGAAAGGCACGTCAAATATTGATACTAAAGTAGGGAATATGTCTAGGATTGGCATCCTCACGAGGTAAAAGGTGTGTCACAACATTTCATTTTTAAGCCACCCGGAGACTAATAGTTTTACAGTGTCGACAGTCTTTGTTTTGATATTCACGTCTGAAACATATTCTGAAAACATTATTGCGGTACATTTTGCTATCATGATACAACTGCAAAATTAAATCTTGTATACTTAAACTTTTAAATGATATACTTGCTGTCAGGATTTAATTATATTTCACAAATTTTAACAGACGTTAGTAAAGCCACAAATGCATCACTGGTGACCCATCTGTCTTCATATGACTACAAATAAATTCCCTTCTGTGACTATCAAGTTAGTAATAGAAAGTGAGCATAAAAGACAGGAGTGAAAAATTTTTATCTATCTTGAGATTTTTCTTGCTCATCTGCTAGCAATGTTTTTTCCTTATATCTTAATATTTTTATATATATATATATATATATATATATATATATATTCAGGATATTAACAGTAGTTGTAAAATGATATAGGAATCAGGTGTGGGTTTATCAAATAATAATGCACACCCATGGAGCATTTCTCAACCAATCAGAATAAAGCATTCAACTGTGGTATAAATTCCTTTATCTAGGACATCTCCACTTTAATACCTACCAAACAGACTTCAATTCTCTAGAGAGAAAAAAATGGAAAAGAAACAGAAATAGACAGGAAGAGCATATTGGTCTTGTAGTGATATGGATGCAGTGAATACAATTCAGAATCATCTTGCACCTGGTTTTGATTCGCTAGCATTTGTTTTGACTTTCACAATTTCACATTCCACACAGTCGGCTGAAAATTGATTTACGGAGTTCTTGGTTCCTCTGAACTATAAATCCTAGATTTTCTCACCATCATGACCTAAAAAGATCACAAAAAACTTCAAGAAATCGTCCATGTGAAGACATTTTTCAGCACCTGTTGAAATATATTTAAAACAAAGCAGCTGCATGGCAAAAGATGGCCAATTTATTAGGCTTTAAAGTAACAGTTAACCTAAAAATACTTTAAAGAAAACACAATGTGAGAAATAAAGTTAAATTCTTCAGGTAATTATTCATATCTCATGCCTGCTAACAGTCAAATGTAGGCTACATCAAGACTTGTTGCATGAGTACATGTCCAAACGCTGAATGTATTAGATTTTGACAACATGTCACGTCGCAGTACGAGGGTCTCCAGTTTGAGTCCTGGCTGACCAGGGATGCCTTTTTATGGAGTTTGCAAGTACTTTGATGCAGATCAGGTGAACTGGAGACTTTAACATTTTCACTCACATTTACAGGTAATTTAAAGTGTTTGTGTCAACCCTGTGATGAACTGGGCACCTGTCCGGGATAATTCTCTGCCCTCTGCCTGAGGTGTTCTTGGGATGGGCTCCAGGATCCCTAGTGACCTTATGTAAAAAAAGTGGTATAGAACTCATATGAATGGATGGATCAGGACAACTTAGCAGAATTTAATATTGCACAAGTTTGTTCAGAATTTAAAAGCATGGTATTTAACCTTCACTTTCTATGTACACAAAAGAGGTGCTTCAGTGAAAAGCATTTGCCAAGAACATCAATATAAATTTAAAACATTTTTAACATAATAAATGCATTGTACATTTGTTCAGATATGTTGCAGAAAATACTGGCTCTTACAGGGCATGGGTACATGAAAAAAGAAATGCAGATGAATAGTTTTGATTAAATAAAAAATATTTATAAAAGTCCATTTCCTGATATTTTTCATTTAATAATTTATGGCTTCATTTCAAGTATTTAAGATGCATAGTGTAACTTTTAGAAGGATCTCTTAAAGGGATAGTTCACTTTAAAATGAAAAATTCTGTCATTATTTACTCATCCTAAAGGTCTTGACACACCGGGACGTTTTTCGTGCGCGTTTATCGTCGGCGTTTAACGTGACGTTTTTTTGCTTTCACACCCAGACGATTTTTACTGGCGCTGAGCCGAGTGAGGTGCAAATTCACCCCTGGACGTTAGATGGCGCTTAATACAAAACAGATTTATGCCGGTACACAAGGGGGCGCAGCGAAACTTTATGCTTCTGTTCTGACACTCACTTGTCACACAGAAGAAGAAAGCCACACGCAAGTCAATAGCCGTTTCTCAAAACCAAGTACGCCGAACTTGGACTTGTGTCCTTCGTAGTTCGAACTTGTAAGTTCAGACTCGGAAGAACGAACTCCTTACGCGAAATGCATTCTGGGAAACTTCGCTGTCATAAGTCCACACAAGTCTCCTCTGATGCATCCTCGATAAAATGGGCGGATCAAGAACACATCCGGGGATTTTATGTGAACTTGGGCTTGATGCGAACTTTGAATTGGAACAGTACTTGGGCAGCGACTGATGACGTTTCACAAGTCCACAAGAACACAAGTACAGACAAGAACGCATATTGAGAAACGGCTAATAACAAGTCATATGCTTGCTTTTAACAAAACATGGATATTACTAGTAGCAGCTCGATTTCTAACAGCAGCAACTATACAAAAACTACTTCAACTCACCATCAGGACTCACCATCAGCTACTTGACAGTATGATCATGTGAAACGTGATCTTCTCAGATAAAAGCAAACTGTGCATTCGTGTTATAGTCATTATAATTGCCATTTTGAAAACGGTGTGTTTATAATATATATATATATATATATATATATATTCTTTGTACAAACAATATCTCCGTGAACTTAAATACATTTGTTAAATCAAATCTATTTGATCAAATAATTCGATTCTATTATCAGCACTCTCCACATAAAATTAACTATTTTGATAGAACACGTTATATCAAAATTAAAGCTCTTTCACAAAATATAAGGTAATGGGTGATCCGATGTGTGTATTTTTAACTTATCTTTTACAAGCACTTTCTCTTGTTAACAATTTTCTCACATTTCCTCCCAAATGTATTGTATTTTGTGATTTGGCTAAAGAAGTAGGTATGTAGTTATTACAATAAGAGGTCAACAATACTGATGTATATGCATAGTGTCAAAATGGCACGTTATTTACAATTCGTTTTTTAATCAAACATTTATTTTTGTGAATGAACTGCAGTTTGCAATAACAATCAGAGACATGACAGTAAAATCAAATAAAACAGGAGTCAGAAATGTTGGTCCAGAAAAGTCACAATGACTTTAGTGCAACTGAACGGTAGTGCAAATCAACATTTAGAAATTAGACATTTTCAAATGAATTTCTTAAATGTATAATCACTTAAAATACATAAGTAAAATGGTATATAATAAACAATAATTTGTGTGAACAAGAACTGGCAGAGCTGTAGAGCAAAAAAGTCACAATGATAGAAGTCTAAGTGAACTGTAGTGCAAATAAACATATGTATGAAATGTACATGTTCAACTGTATTTCTTGAATGTATAAACATAAAAAAAAAACTAAATAAAATGGTATATAATAAACATCTAGGTGTGACCAAAAACTGGCAGAGCGCTCCTTCTGTGCTCCTCTTTCTTCTGTGCACTGCTTTAAATTTTTTCCCTTTAGCATCTTTTAATAAGAGGTACTTCTCCAGAGGTTTGTCTCGGATTGTTTTCTTTTGTTTAGATTGGACCTTGTCACGGCTGGTGCTGGATGATCCTGAAGACGTGCTTGCTGGGGCCTCCTCACTTTTGCTCATATCATTTTTAGCAGAAATATTGCTGTGAACACTGTAAAGATAAATGTAGTTTTCATCAGAATCAATCTTTCACACTGAGGGCCATGCCACGATATCCATGAGGTCAATATTTGATTACAAATGTAATTTAGATTCATGGTATTTCATCTGACTAAACAAACTAGGTTACCTATACACAGAAGACAAATTAACCTCCTAAAACCCGACCTTTGGTTTGGCTTGCATTTTAGATTTCTTCCAGTTATTTTGAGGTTAGGAAGAAGCAATGAATATAATAACCAAATATTTTTCTTTGAACATGAAGCAGTGTAATTGTCCACGTTTGTGTACAACAAGTTCCAGTTACACACAAAGTATTATGGTGCAAACAACAAAACGTGATATCACACGGTGTACAGGGAACATGCATGGTATGAAGTTAATCACTGTTCAATGTCAGTGCATACATATCGTAATGTAATGCACCAATATTCATTTTTATTACTTGCACAGTTATAATGTAAATTTGCACTACTGGTCCGTTCAATACACTACTGGACTGTCTATTTCATACTCCCTGTTCATTTGCACTGCTGGACTACTTGAATTGCATCGTTTACACCCCTGTACTATGTACTGAATATTAGAATAACTATTCACTGCACAATAACTTATGCCATTGCACTCTTAACCGACTAGTTACAATCCAAATTCATTCATGCACTACCTAAATATTAATTTCACTCCTGTTCTGTATAGTTTAATTTATTATGTACATATCCATTTGTAAATTTCTGTATATTATGTTCATAGTACCACCCACAGTAAATTGTTCCATCGTATTACATAATCCTGCACCTATGCAAATACTGATATCCTGCACTTTTTATACTGCTTTTGCACTTCTGGTTAGACCTAACGTTAAACTGCATTTTGTTGCCTTGTACTTGTGTAATGACAATAAAGTTGAATCTAATCTAATCATATAGCCCACACAGCTATGTATTGTTATGTTCTTATATATATCACATTACCTTCGAAATTCAGTCGATGTTGTGAGGAACTCCGACACCTTCATAAACCTCCACAGCCTCGATGCTTCCTTGTGTGTTTACCTGTTCCACGTGCTCCGCAAGACCATTTTGTGCTCGAGCGCCACCAAGTCGTGTTTTACTGGAACTTCAGCAGCGCCAGGCACGTGAACAAAAGCGCCAATCTCATTGGTCGGCCAACTTTTAACGCGCCGCGTCAAACCAAAAAAACGTGTCCCACGCGTTTTTCTGAAAATGACGCATTTGCGCCTCGCGCTTTTCGCGTGGGTGTGCGCACTCACATTGGCGCTCGTTCTTGAGTCACGAGACGTTAAACGTCCCGGTGTGTAAAGACCTTAATGTTGTTCTAAACCTGTATGAGTTTCTTCATACACAAAAACAGATAATTTGAGAAATGATGGTAAACACAGATAGTGATAAACTTCCCTAGTAGTAATAAAAATTATGATGGAATTTAATGGGTACTGTCAACTGTGTGCTTACCATCATTTATCAAAATATTTTCTTCATCATTTATCACAATACTTCCAAAATATTATACTTTCACCGCCAGCGTTTAAAAAAAAAAGTTGCCAGCCAGCGCCAGCGTTTTTCATGATTTTCACAAAAGTTTTATGTCTTCCAGAAAATGTTCTTCTTCAAATATATAAACATACAATATACCAAATGAAAGAACAGGGCTGCGTTTCCCGATTACGTTGTCTCGTAGCGCGCTACGAAGACTCTTAAGTTAAACCTTAACTACAGGTATACCTTTTCTAGGCGTGTTTCCCGAACTGTACCTTAGCGGGATTCTTTCTTACGTACGACGTTACCAGGTGCTGTCCATGGCGATGGTGCTGAATAGGTTGATAACGATTGCTCGACAATCAATTATTCACTTTATGTAACAGGGACTTCGCTGCGTTATGAGATAGATTTCAGAAATAGTTACATTTATTAGGAATATCTTGTAAAAATATTTCAAACTGCAAACAACTAAATATAAACCTTGTATTTTTTATTTTATATCAAACGCGTGCAAAACCCGCAACTTCATGTCCAAAAGTATCATGCATAAACTGCTCCAATGCATCCATTATTCCTTTACTTTAAAGGATAATTTATATTAGGGGTTCCCAATAAATGCGTTGCACAGGGCAAAGGTGGGTCATGCAAGTCACCTGGGTTGGCTGTGCATTACACTTAAAGTATTTAAAAACAAACTGTTGTTCATTAGTTCACGCATTTATTGTGCTCGGACACTGGATGCGCAAGCAGCGCGTTTACAATGCGGATAAAGCTTAATGGACGCATTTCTGGAGCTGCGCCTGTCTGTTTACATTAAATATAACATAAAAATATATATTATGTGATATATAAATATATATTATGATTGCTTTAGATTTTAGCTTTGATTAGTTTTAATGTGGAAAATTTGTTGACCTTATACAAGCAGTAGCTAATCAAGTGGAGCAGTTTCTTATAAAGAATATGGCATGCAGTTGCCTCAAAGTTAGAAAACATTAAAAAACTTCGATGCAAAGTCGACTTAACATCAATAATAATATTATGGAAAATCAAAAATTATGATTTCGTGATGAATGTGCTCCCGTGGCATGCAATTTTACTTGATTTGTTTTATTGCAGCTAAAATAGCCGGTAAAGTAAAGATTTAACGGATATGTATTGCACAAATGAAATGGTAAGATTCGTTGTATTGCTGCCTGCCATAGTTTCACCAACTCCTCCACCCAAAATCTTTTTTATTTATATAGTTTCTAAAGCCTGTAATAATAGTTCGCAGCTGATGTTAAGTTGGAAAAAAATAATTAAAAATCTAACAACCATCAGTTTAATGATGTCTTATTATGTGAATGTTTTATTCTTTAAATTTAAAAATAATTTAACACGGAGTGTACTTCAACTTTTTTTTACAGATATTTAGTTATATAGACTGCAATTTACACAAACTTTTATCACAGTCATGGCCCCTAGTGGAGTCAAGTGGGATAAGGTATAGCTAAGAGTGCTCCAGACCAACCTTCCGAACGAATGACTTACAGGAGGGATACGTAACTAAGAACGTTTCGGGAAACACTTATTAACGATAAGGTACAGCTTAAGGTACAACTTAAGAACGACGTAGAGCTAAGAAGGTTTTGGGGAACGCAGCCCTGACCCTCTGCTTTCAAACAAACAAACAAAAAAAAGTTTCATCCTACCTTCAGTAGTTCTTTTTTAATCAGCTTTTGAATATGGGTAGGTTTCTGCAAAAACACCACATTTTGAGCAAATAGCTAATTCCATTTTTGTGACGGACTTTTCATAGAGTTCCCATTCAGAGCGATCTTTAAAACAGACACGGACATGCAGCAGCTTGCCATAGGGCAATACTTCCGGGTTTAAAAAGTTGCGGAAGGGCGCCAGCTAGTGGATAATAGCGGTATTGCTGAAATACGGAAAAACTCGTCATTGGCGGGGAAGCGTTTTCTCTTGATTGACGAGATATCTCGTCAATGGTGGGGAAAGAGCTACTATGGAAGTCAATGGTCCCTATCTGCTGTGCGTTTACCTTTTTATTTCTTAAAATATCTTCTGTGTTCATCAGAAAAAAGAAATTCATACAGGTTAAGAACACCATGAGGATGAATAAATGATGACATAATTTTTATTTTAAAATGAACTATCCTTTTGACAGAAATGCAATATAATATACATAACTTTATTTTCAGTGGTGTATAAAGAGACCACAATCACCAATTGTGAAAAGCGCTATATAAATAAAATTGAAAAATTGAATTGAATAGACCTGTTTGAGTCGTGACTCACTCGGATCTTTCACCCGGATCTTTAAATTAACTCATGAGTCGCGCGTCTCTTGTATCATTAACCCGGATCAGTTGAGTCCTCTCTACAATTCAATGTAAAACCGTAAACAGCGCCACCACACACAAACCTCTCTCAACATTATTAATGAGGCTTCACTCGCTCTACAGATCCACTCGTAACCGGCTGATCTGCGCGAAAACTGACCCGAGATTCTCACTCAGAGCCGGAAACATTGCAAACTCGAGAGACCTACTCAATGATAAAGGTTAAATTCAACACTGAGACACAGAACAAATATAAAGAAATTTATATTACTGCCACTGCCATTATTTACGCCAGCCCCCACACAGTCAAACGTTGTTTTGCTATTACAATTTGCAGGTCAAGGTTGGCTAAATGTGAAAAATCTGTTTGCATGACTCTCCTGAAGTCTATATCTATCATTCTGTTTGTATCACACTTTGTCAACTATTGGCAAGCATAGCTCATTAAAGGATTTAATTATTGTAACTGTGTGTGTGTGTGTGTGTGTGTGTGTAGTCCTTCCAGTGCTGTATTCACTTTTCTTCAAACTGACAGACACTGCAGAAACCGGGAGAAAGAGCTCAGCCGGGAACCATACACATACAAGAAGCAAAGTAATTACAATCAGGATAATTAGCAGGGATGTGGCTGTCCGCCAGCATGTCTAACTAAGACAAACTTTACCTCTGTTAAAGAAACTCCATATTGTATTTACAATGATGGGAACTGCTCCTGGCTTTGAATCAATTGGACTCGGCAGAGCATTTATTAGTCCTGAGGTTTAAATCTCACACACTTTGATTTGTGTGTGTGTGTGTGTATTGAGAGAGAGAGAAAGAGAGAGAGAGAGAAAGAAAGAGAGAGACACAATTAAATTAATCAGAAACACAATCGATAAAGGTTACTTCATGATATGTTGATTAAGATATTTCTCCTTTGCTCCGTTTTCATCAGGAAGCTCAGGTTTACTAAACTTTTCTGAATGCTGATAAACATGTTGTCTATTGAAAACCTCATGCTTTCATTTAGGACAGTTCACTATTATTTTACATCTTTCTGTCTCCCTCCCTCCAATTCTAAATCTGTTTATGCATGAATTGGATGTTAATTATGCAGACGTGGTCTGCCATTTTAATGTTACTGTGGAGCACTCATAGTCACAATTAAAAACAGGACCTGTCACTGCTGGCAGAGGACATAATGAAATACAGCAATGCAAAAAAATAAAGCCACCATTAAATGAACGATAAAATCTGGGATAATAGTGCGAGGCAATGGTGTAGTGAGCAGCGCTCCAACATATTGAGGTCCTTTACCGATCCTTTACCCCTCTTACTCCTTACTTTCCTATCTTCTCCTTACATACTGTCTGTCAAATAAAACAAAAACATATATTTTTTTAAATCTGGCAGAATAAAATGTGGGGTGAGAAACAGTGTGAGTCTCTTTTGTTTTGTGTGTGCATGTCATAGTGGAATTTCATGTGATATTACGTCTGGCCTGAAGTTAACTTTCGGTCTCTGTTTGTTTATCAGTCTGGCGAGTGGCTAAACTGACAACAAATACCTTGCAAAAACTTTGTTAAAAAATAAAAAATAAAAGAGGTTTGGAACTTTGGCAGCCAGGCAAGAATGCAAAGATCTCAAATTGATGTATACATTGATTTAACATAGTAATTTTAACTCGATCTGCTTTAGCTATGATTTAAAATAAGGTAGTTTACTTGCAGTACTCTGATGTCATCCGACTGTCGGTGCAGGAATTCGAACACAGGAGAAACTCTCCTTTTATTTGATTGGTCATTATTTTGACACTGATGAGTGCTGTTAGACCTCTGCTTTACGTGCATAAGAACAAGCCGGGCCGGCCCACATTGCCCAGCAGCCCACCAGGAAAGTCCAAGTGCTCCAGATGGCCAGTACACCCCTGGTCCACACCTTTTCAGCACCAGTTTTTCACTGCATGTCTTTAGTAAATCCTGACAGTAGTTTTTATTTTTTTGCAAAAGAGACATTTGCGCTGGCACAAGCTGCACTGGCTAAATCTGCCCCTTAGGGTGTTTTCATACATGTTGGTGCACACCCAGTGGCTCAAACAAGTGGAGAACTTCCTGTATTTGATTCGGCCCGAGGTCGAGTAGTGTTCACACCACAGATAGGTCGCACCAGAGTTTGCCGACAGCCGCCTGTTTAGAGTGGTCTCCGAGCGGCTGTTTAGTGCACAACACAGTGTGGCTGTTGAGTTCACACTGACGCAAACAAACTGTACTCGGACTGAAAGCTCATTTGGGTCGACCTAAACAGTGCCAGTGTGAAAACACCCTTAGTGTTTATGGTTTTTCTTTTGCCGATGAAAATGAAAACAAAACAATGCGCTGACTGAACATAGAAAAGTGCTAGCAATTTCACGTTGCAACTTAAAGGATTAGTCAATTTTCTTTAAAAAAAAATCCAGATAATTTACTCATCACCATGTCATCCAAAATGTTGATGTCTTTCTTTTTTCAGTCGAGAAGAAATTATGTTTTTTGAGGAAAACATTCCAGGATTTTTCTCATTTTAATGGACTTTAATGGACCCCAACACTTAACAGTTTTAATGCAGTTTAAAATTGCAGTTTCAAAGGACTCTAAACGATCCCAAACGAGGCATAAGGGTCTTATCTAGCGAAACGATTGTCATTTTTGGCAAGAAAAATAAAACATATGCACTTTTAAACCACAACTTCTCTTCTTTCTGCGGCTGTGTGACGAGCCAGCGCGACCTCACGTAATTATGCTGTGGAAAGGTCACGTGTTACATTAATGAAACGCACATTTGTGAACCCTTTTAAACAATAAACTGACACAAAGACATTAATTAGCATCATTCCACATACAACAATGTCGGAACGGTCCTCTTTCTCAACACTTGTAAACACCGGGACGTAGTTTCGCATACGTGACCTCTTGATGTGATGACGTATTAGATGAGGTCGCAATGGCGCGTCACAGGACCGGAGGAAGACGAGAAGTTGTGGTTTAAAAGTGCATATTTTTTATTTTTCTTGCCAAAATGACAATTGTTTCGCTGGATAAAACCCTTATGCCTCGTTTGAGATTCTTTAGAGTCCTTCAAAACTGCAATTTTAAACTGCATTAAAACTGTTACGTGTTGGTGTCCATTAAAGTCCATTAAAATGAGAAAAATCCTGGAATGTTTTCCTCAAAAAACAAAATTTCTTCTCGACTGCACAAAGAAAGACATCAACATTTTGCATGACATGGTGGTGAGTAAATTATCTGGATTTTTTAAAGAAAATTGACTAATCCTTTAAAGCATCGTGTAACTTGTTATGATGAGCGATCATGAAATTTTGTAAAGCAGTTACACTATAATTCTCTGGTAACTGCATAATTATTTAAATCATATTTATAAGATATTTTGTATAAAACATGATCATTTCTAAATGTGTTAATAAAAGAAGAGAAAGGGTGAAGAAGAGGTGAAGGAAGGGTAAAAGTTGAATAGAAGGTTGGATTTGCTTTTTTTCCTGAAGCAAGACATCAGTTCAATGGTGCTTCTCTCCCCAAAAGCCAAACATACACATGCGAGTGTTGCTTTTGGCCTTACATCCTCTGTGTGTGTTAATCTCAGTTTCACCGGACAAGATATGAGAAACTGTTAAATTGTCTTTAAATAATAATCAGTCGATCATAAAAATAGCAGTATTTTTTCTCTTCACACAATGATATTCTGCTTGTATTCAGTTCACTCATATTGTTAAAGCTACAAAACTTTTTTTAAATCAGTTACTGAATGAGTACATAAATGAATCTGGATTGGAAATACATAAGCCTGATTCAAAACGTTAAACTTGATGTATAAGTTAAGCTGTTGGGTCAAAAGTTCAGTTTGACATTTGTCTTTCCCAATCCAATGTGTGTAAAGCTTTGTGGGAAAGATGTAATACAAGAGTAACACATTACCCACACTGTAAAAAAAAATCCGTAGAAATTACAATGTTATTGCAGCTGGGTTGCCGGTAATTTACCGTAGATTTACATTTATGTTATTTACTGGCAAGAGTTTGTTCAAAGTTAAATAAATTTTAAATATTAACAAGTCTTTATCTTTACAGAATAAAACTATACAATAACAGCCTTATGCAAAGCATTCTGGGAACCAGAAATCATCATCAACCTTTTTGTGTTTTTTTGCTTCAGATTTTGTTTCCCAGAATGTTTTGCTTGATGCTGTTTTTTTAGTTTTACTCTGTAAAGACAAAGACTTGTAAATGTTTAATGTTCATTTAACTTTGAACAAAATGTTGCCAGTAAGAAACATAAATTTAAATCTATGGTAAGTTACCGGCAACCCAGCTGCAATTTCTACGGAATTTTTTTACAGTGCAGGGCTGTATTTTTCTGAAAGGTTCGGTGTTGACTTGTTCTCCGTTCGGGTCTTTTGATATATCATCACATTCTTTTTACAAGCTCAAAGACTGGCCTCCAATCCTCAAGAGCGTTGGGAAAAGTTTGTTTCCTCCCTTACACTTGCTCTTGGAAAATCGCCTATCTTTTAGCTTTAAAAAATGTGTTTTTGTTTGAAGAAGCTGAGATCTTCTTGTTTAACATATTCCTCAGTGATCCATCTCTTCCCATTAATCACTCCTGGTTCTGTAATCAGCTTTTGGTCTCCATGGTCCAAGTTTTACTCTTGCGTTCTCCAAAAACTCTTCTTTCCCTGCCGTTCATGGTTCACGGCCATTTTCAGACTGTGTTGTAGATGGGAAATTCAAAAGCTAGCATTTGCTTAAAGAATGGCTGATAGAAAAAGAGCAAAGTGGGAAATAAAACCTAGGGCTTAATCCAAGTCGGAAAGGACACAGCCCAAAAGGCATGTTGTGTAAATGGCGCCGTGTTAGTGTTTATAGGTTAACGGGCGCACCGAAAGGTTACTCACTGCTATTTCCTTTCCTGTCTAGAGCTTGACATTTTCTGACATCCTTGACCAACTGTCTATTAATTACAGTGACATTTCCGGCTAAACTGGTTGGTGAGAAATGCCAGAGAAATCTAAAGACATCTTAGTGAATAAGATTTTTAATTGCTCTGGTAACATCTGTCTCCTCTCTGGTTGGAGATACAAGGTCATTATTGATCATCCACATTTAATTGGTGAAGATTCCTGCATTGAGTTAATCAGTAAATCTTCGAGAAATGTTCAGGGTTTAACACCAGTTAAGCTTTGACAACATGTGTTAAATACAATCGATTACCACAGACAAAATGGTCGAAAAGGAAAATAAAATAACATGCAATGGAAGTAAACCAGCTCAGCACTGATGGTGTCTTAAAGCTTAAATGTAAAGATTTTTCATAAAGCATTTACATTATTAGTAAAACATTGTTTAAATTTGAGCTATACATTTACATACAATTAGATTCATGTAAATGAATGAATCTAAATTGCTTTACACATTTGCTTTATTGCTTTCCAGTTTGTTACATGCCTTCTTATGTGATATAATTGCACATATTTTGAGGAAGTTACAGCGTTAATGGCTTTTATTTTCTGGGAAATAAACAAGCATGCATTAAACATAAATACCTACATTATGCATGGATGCAATACAGCTTACGTTGCACTGAACCCAGAACGTTCACTTTAAGATTCAGGGTCATTCTGTGTCACGTGGATTCTTTTGTGTCTTTTGTATTTATGCATTTTTCAGGCTGTGACATCCACAGGCCCACATCTGTGTGATAGAAGTATAGCTGTACAATTTAAATGGATATGAATGTGTTATATCCTGGAAAAATACACCTGCTGCACCATGATTAAAATGCGCTATGAATTTTTCCAACATGCATTGCAACATTCTGGACACATGCTTTTCTGACCACATGTCAAATGAGGAAAGATTGATCAGATCGCAAAATGTTTTGGACCCTGTTTACATCTGTACTTAGTGCTGTTCACCCCGCACAGCCGTGCACGCTAGCACCAACCAATATTGAATAGAAGAGGATCGCAAAAATAAATTCAATTTCGCCCAGACCTTCATACATAAACATTCTGGGATTGAAAACATTGTTTTGCAAGTCATCATGAAGCCGAATTACTGTTTTATGTTTTCTATAGTCCATGTATATATTTATATCATTCTTCTATCTTACATATGTATGCAGGTTGAGTTTCTGTAAAGCGTAAACACAATCTCTGTGGCGTTATTATTGCTACATTGGATCCACTAAAGAAGTTTCTTTTGGGCAATGTATTTTTTTCATTGTATTTATTGACAGAATAGGTTAATCTCAATCTAGTTTCTAAATATCCAATAAAGATTTTGCATTTGATTCAACCACATGATTTAAATTGATTTTGAATAGATTTTCTTTTCTAGGAATAATGAAGGGTGTTGTGTTTGCAGCATTTCTAATTAATTTTCTTCTCAGAAATGATGTGTTTACTAGGCACATGCCCATATTTTATCTTTAAGTGGCCCATTAATTTTAGCATGAAGCTGTGATTGTGTTTTTTTGCTGTGATTAGTTCAAGCATGGCAGCAGGAATGTATGTGGAGCCACCAGCTGTTACAGACAGATGAAGTATGTGGAAGATAAATAAAGCTAGTTATTTTTTCAGGAAGATGGTTAGGGTGGGATCTGATAAAATAATCCCGTATGAAACCAAAGTATAATGACATGTACTTAAGCCGAACCACACCAGTACCTTCAATCACAGTTCCTGTGATCATTTTGCATCCCTCCATCTGAATATTGGTTTAACAATAAGACGGTGCATCTCGAGAGATTTAATGTAATTCTTAGTTGTGATTCGAATTTCATTTATAAATACAAAGAATACAAAGAAACAAATACAAAGACACAAATTAGAGAATTTTTTAATTAAAAGTATGGAGCTGTAATACAGTGGCGGAGCCAGAGGGCTATTTGGGGTGGCAATTGCCACCCCAGACGAAGTCCTTGCCACCCCTGTTGCCACCCCGCTGAAAACATTACACTGTTTGATTTTTACGAACATTTCTCAAATCTCCCAGCGGACGTGAATGCATCCTTGCTGCTATCTTTTCATTACGCTTGTTCGACTTCATGTGGCACCGCAAGAACCGACTCCCAGATGACGTCAAAGTTCCACGAGAGCGATTTAAAAGCAAACTCCTCCATATGATTTCACGAATCGCTCTCGCGGTACTTTGACGTATTCCAGCTGGCGATTCTTGCGGCGCCGCATGACGTCGAACAAGCCTATTGGTTAAGCTGACATGAGCTCCTTGGTGCTCCAAAACATAACGCGGCAGCACGCACAGGATCGATGAAGAGCGTATTGCTGGTATGTACGGCTTTTATTGGTATTAAATTAAACGAAGTACTGTTTTAACGGGAATTAAGGAAGACATTGCACTGTAGTGCTTAGCATTAATACTTCAATGATCCTTACTAGTCTTGTGAAACTGACTAATACTGTCACGCCTGCGTGAAGATGCTTAAAACAATAAAAAACATGTCGATAGCAAATGTTCAGCAACAATCACAGACATTAGGTAGGCTTATTCATATTGTCACGTGTAATGCAGCATATTGAACTTAATAAAACCACCGTGGATATAGTACAGGGATGTAAACAGCACGCTTTTCGGCGCCTCACGCTTTTTAAACGTCAGTTTGGGTGACTTGGGTCTGAGAGAGTTGGATTATAATTTCAAAAAGTCATCTGAAGCCATTCCATAGCTTAATGTGAGGGACAGAAGTCTATTTACATTATTACATTGAACTTAAATGGAAACTCGTTCCCTCCTCCCTTAACATAACATGTCCAGACGTCTGTAAGGAATTTTCCTTGTGTTGTCAAATAGGCTAGACCTCAATATACTCAGATTTTGTCCTAGTGTATTGTTTTAATATTTGTATTATTAGTAACGGTGTACTTATGGTAAATAAAAACAAGCAAATTGTTCAAAATTTTGGTTTCTTCATGAGGTGTGTAACTATAGGGACAGTGAAATTACCAACTTCTTTCTAAAGAAGCAAAAGTCAGGTGCAGATCAGGGCCAAACAGATCCCAGATGTTCTATTTTTGCTGTATCCTTAATACATATATAATTGTGTACATTTTGGAAAATAAACAACTTTAATTTAATCTATATACATTTTGTGGAAAATAATTTATTTTTAGTGTAATTGAACACTTTGTATATTGACCCCCCAAAATAATACCTTGCCACCCCTTTGCCACCCCTGTTTTAAAAGTCTAGCTCCGCCACTGCTGTAATATTAATGTAGATTATATAAAGTAAGCAATCTGGATTAAATTTGCTGAGAAATGTTTGAGTTCATATTGAAATTATGACTTTCGATTGCAGACTTGACAAATCTGAGCTCAGTTTGTGACATTGTTGAGATGATGTGTTATAAACAAGGTTTGTGAGAAGCACGATCAGATAATTAACCAATTCGGCACAGGTGCAACTCATTAAGCTAACCAACCTAAACACTACGTATACATGCAACCTACCTAATTCCATCCTGAGACCATTTTCCAACATCTTTATTGCACTGCCAACATGTCTGAAATCAAGTTCCTCCCATCTGATGATGAGCTGGATGCTTCATCACAAGCCACGGCTCAAAGCAAGCCACCGGCTCGAAATTACCTCTTTCTACCGCTTCAAAGGAGCTCCCTAGCCGACCCAGATCCACTGACAAGCCCCACTGAAGGCCCGCCGGCTGCCACTCGCACTCCTAAAAGCCCGATTTATAGTTGTGCGTAAGCTCTACGCCGTAGCTACGCTGTCCAAAATGTTACCAGCGTGTAGTTCTACAGGGACCGCAAATGCTGTGATTAGTCCACCAGAACCCCTCCCGTCAGGAAAAAATTGCGTCATAGGTATTTCCGTTTACGACGGTGAAAACAAAGATGAGCCAAGTTGAGGAGTGATTTAACTCAAACTGCAACAAAAGTTGCTGTTTATTTACTTCCATCATTGCTGGTACTTCTCAAATCATACACAACAAGTTGCTATTTCTTCTTCGTTTGTGGGTTAACTTGCCAAGCCTCTTCTTCTTTGATGGTCGCGATGCTACTGTGGTTACACGCGTGGATACTGCCTACCAGCGCATGCGTTTGCACGTCGACGTGGATGACGATGCAAAAATATAAATAAAAACAAACGCGGAACATACGCCGTCGGGGCTACCCCGTAGAACCTATGCCGTAGGACCTACGCAGAACTATAACAAGCCCTTAAGAGACGAAATATCAGTTCACTTCCACCATCAATCCCCAACATCTTCATATGCCTCGGCTTCACCATCCATCCCTCCCACCGGGAAAAATACTGTCGCGGGACAAAAAGCCTGCTAACAAAAGCCTGCAAAACTAGAAACGTTCTGGCTCCTCTCAAGCTTTAGGACATATCACACTGCTCTGCCTCCTTCCTCGTTCCAACCAATCACTGCAGCATCTTCAGTTTCAGCGCTTCAAACAACATCACCAACAGGTGTGGTTTTATAACCCTATATCTTTCCTCTGGCTGCAGACGCCAGCCGCTCAAGCTCAGCCTCCTTCCTTTTTTCTGCTACCTGTTCCTCTTAATAGCCAGCAGCCCCCGCTGCGGGTGTCCAAGTAGGGCATCATCAGTCAGCAACAACTAATTGGCCTCCTCCTTCTTTTCCATCTTTCTTCTCCTACGGGCTCCTCCAAGCACCAGGGGCAAATCTATGCATTAGGCTGCCTCTGCAAATGGTTATGCCCCCCATTTTCCCCATTTTCTTCTAAATCTTTCTACGGGCTTCCCAAGAACCAGGCGCTTATCCTCCACAAACGGTTACCTCATCTTCCTTCTAACTCATCTACTCAAAACCAACCTCAATACACTTTTTCACAGCAACTCCTCTACCTACCCCACCAAATGCTGCTGCTCTTGCAGGTCCGGACATTGATCTCTCATCTCTTTGCTACCTCCCGCCAAATCTCATCGACAAGTAGATTGCGAAGATTTCTCCGTAACTTAAAATTTAATCTCACAATTCATCCTGTCCCCTTTCATTTTCTGAATTTACCAAACATTCTGCCACTACACAGAAATAGTCTTCTCTGTTGTCCCCATAGACGGTGTTGATAATCATGGCTCATGATTAACTCATTTTTACACGTACCACAAATTATTTTCAACCAAATGTGCATTACGTATTGCTCAGTGGAATCAGTGCTCCTACTGGGGAGCACTGGACCCCAATCTCCACAACAAAGTATTTTTCAGTTGTCAGAATAAATTGTGCTCAGTAGCTCCCTCTACCATCTCATGCCCTCAAATTAATCCGGCTATAATACCCTGCTCAGAACCAACTCAAGTAAAATGTACCAGCTACTGTATGTCCCTTGTACACAACCACAAACCCAGAATCGGATTTTAGAACATAAAATATTTCTCCAACAACCAGCAGGTCTGCGGAAACTTTAACAGAAGAAAATGCTTGATTGAGAAGTTTCTCCATGTTTGTAATTATTGTGGCGGGGCTCATGTGCGTACAGTACGACTGAAAGCTACCAATAAAAAATCTAGAAACTACTTATCAACTCCAGTCAATTATTCTCGTCTTCCTCCCATACACTTATTTTACTTATTATCTATTATCCGGCCTCAAACAGGGCTTTAATCCTGATATTACATGTCCGCTCTCTCAGAATTTAATTTGCAACAATCTCGCACTAGCAGAGCCAGATAAAGTAGATAATTTAATCAAAAAAGAAGTTGAGTCAGGTTTTTGATCTGGCCCTTCCATACTCCCCCTTTAAAAGATTTTTTGCATCATCCCTATCGGGGATTCTAGACAACCCATAACTCTGGACATCCTTACAAAATGCATTCAAAACCTCCGCACAGGTTACCATTAGATCCATACTGCTCGTACCCTCAATGCCATGTTTTTATTGGCTTTTCGGTTTTCTGAGATGCTCAGAAATTGCAATAATCTTTAAATTCAACCCCAAACTCCACTTGACAATCTCTGGCTTATCCATTCTCGATAGCCAAACTAACGCTTACTTAATTGTTTTTTAAAGCCAGCTTCTGCACCTGACGCACAGCCCGAGTACTCAAACCTCTTTGATTGACCCTTGTGAGTCCTGTTCTAAGTGGAACCCATCATGAAAAACTTCTGTATGACCCTGGCCACCCTACTGTAACTCAGTTTCAGGATGTTACTGATCTTCTTATAGCCTATGCCATTTTTGTGAAGAGGAACCATTCTAATTCCAATTGTCTCAAATACTCAAAGAGTTATTTTCCATGAGGTGTCATGTTTAAAGGGTTAGTTCACCCCAAAATGACAATTTTATTATAAATCACTTATCCTTGTGTCGTACTAAACCACCACGTTTTCAGATTGTCTTAAGAACACATTTTTTGATATTTTAGATGAAAACTGAGAGGCTTCTGTCGGTCCCATAGACTGTAGTTTGATTTGCACAATAAGCCCAGAAAAGGATTAAAGACATCGTAAAAAGGTCCATGATCCACCAGTCGTTCAATAATAATATTATGATGTGACAAGAACACTTTTGTGTGTAAAGAAAACTAAACAAACGATTTTATTCAACAATTTGTTCTCCTGCTTAGTTGTTCAGTGTGCATTTGTCACCACCAGGGGCTGGCTATGTTAGACTAAAGCCACGCCCCTTCTCAACTCCCACCTCGAGGAGGTCCCCAAAGCCAACCCAATGACCAGACAAACACGGAACCAGGTAAGTAAAATATAAAACAAGCTTTATTGAGTTTAAATATTTAAAAGAACTGGGGAATGGGGAAGGGGAAATTAAAACTAATGGGCTTCTTCTCCTCCCTCCAGGGAGACTGCAACCACGGGCAGACAGGGCAAGGGCAACAGGGATGCAGCCCACTGTAAGCCGGGGGAAAGGGGAAACGTCAGGCTCCGGCCTGGACCCTGCTAACCGTGGCGCCCTCCTTCTTCCTTCCTGGAGGCAGAACAAATTCAGGGTGACTGGTAAGGAGATTTTCCGCTGTCTGCGTACCTTTCCTCTGTTCGGCAGGGGGTCCTCGCCCCGCGTGCCTTCACGTTCCCCGTCGTCCGTTCGCCCTCGTTCTCCTTGTTTCCCACGGGCAGTCACTGCGACACGAAGACTCTGTTACTTGGACTTGGACTTCGAGTATTTCTCACCGGCTCTGCTGTTTACAGCTCTCTGGGTAGGTATCACGTTCACAGCCTGTTCTTCAATTATTCACTCTCGTTCTCCTTTCTCTCCACAGGTGGCCACTAGGACACAAAGACACTGTTACTTGGACTTCGAGTATTTCTCACCGGCTCTGCTGTTTACAGCTCTCTGGATAGGTATCACGTTCACAGTCTGTTCTTCAATTATTCACTCTCGTTCTCCTTTCTCTCCACAGGTGGCCACTAGGACACAAAGACACTGTTACTTGGACTTCGAGTATTTCTCACCGGCTCTGCTGTTTACAGCTCTCTGGGTAGGTATCACGTTCACAGTCTGTTCTTCAATTATTCACTCTCGTTCTCCTTTCTCTCCACAGGTGGCCACTAGGACACAAAGACACTGTTACTTGGACTTCGAGTATTTCTCACCGGCTCTGCTGTTTACAGCTCTCTGGGTAGGTATCACGTTCACAGTCTGTTCTTCGATTATTCACTCTCGTTCTCCTTTCTCTCCACAGGTGGCCACTGGGACACAAAGACACTGTTACTTGGACTTCGAGTATTTCTCACTGGCTCTGCGGTTTACAGCTCTCTGGGTAGGTATGGTTTCCTCCGTAGATCAGCAGAGGGGCGAAGGTCACACACCACCTCACCGGGTCGAGCGCTGCCCTATCTCCACTGCCCGTAGGGCGATCGAATCCTGGACAGGGGCGCCCCTTTGTAGAGACCGCGGGGGCGGCGGACCCTTTCGCCTCTGACTCTGCGACAAAGACAGACACAGGTAAGTTTGCACCACGGGTATTTCCAATATTGTACTCACAGTCACTGACAGCTCTTGATCTGCGTCCCTTCGCACTCCGAAACAGCACACTGCGTATGGTAGCAGTAATTTCTGAGGTCGTTAGCCTCTCCGTCCTCTGCCCAGTAGAAGAAATGGATGATGCGGGGCTTCGTCTGACAAGACACACAGCAACCCACAGCAAATACACAGCACCACTCCAACGTGAAAAGCTTATTAATTGCAAAGTCTCACTCACCACACTATAAGTGCAACACAACAAGGGAAACGCCCGGTGTCCTCCACTGCACTTGGGCTGAGATAAGGGCGATGGAAATACGACCAAAATAGAGTCTCGTTGCTGTGGCTGCTTGGATTTACGCTTCTAACGGCTCGCCCACCACACTATTATAGGGGTAGGGCCGCCCTCCTTCAACTGGAGGTTTCCAACGGTTACACAGGTTAATTTCTGCAAGTTACTCCACACCAAAAAGGTATACTCACAGCGGATAGCCTTTGTTTACGTTGTACAACAAGGTCAATTTTCTTCCTGCTTTACTCCTTCAAAAGTGCTGGTTAGACCAAAAGTTCCTTTTTACCCATAGGATTTTCCGTTTACTCCAGCAGGTCCACCGTAACCTACAACGAGAGAGGGAGAGAGAGAGAGAAATACAGACAGCCACCACGTCTAACAATGAGCACAGCTCCGTTCCTCAGCACACACTACGACCCTCAACTGTGATCTAACTGTGCTTTTTATACTCCTCCATGTACTCCAGTTGTCCAATTGCCCGGCGATCTCTTTAACTAGGCACAGCTGTGCTCAATCGGCTGATTACAGCCTTCGCGAAGCTGCCGGATGTCCGGTGTTTCTGTTCTCCGGTCTGGACGGAAACATCCGGGCGGAACCAAACTTCCTCAACTTTTGGTTCCGCCCTGAAAGATCGTCACCTTGTGACACATTCACGCCGGGTGTGCCTCATAAGTCTTGGAAAGTGAAGCCTCTGGCTCTTTGATCGCCCCCTGGTGGCTGGCGGCAGTACAAGTCATAAACCCCGCCCTCTCCATTCAAACGAATAAATAAACAAATTTACACTTTCAATAAAAGTTTCCGAAAGATAGTTTTGGTCCTTTCAAGTAGTTGTTATCAAGCTAATATATGTTCAATTGTTTATTTTTGTGGTAAGTTTCATTTTAGCTAGTAATTTGATGCTATAGAAACGGGGCTTGTTGTTATGATTGGCGTGGTTGAATTGGTCGCACGAGCGTTTGGGCGGAAGTTTGATAACGTGGCTCCACGGGCGATTCCTTTTGCGCATGCCTTGGCTCCAAACTGACGTTTTTATGTAACATGGCGGCGACCAAGGTCGGACATTTTTGGCTTCAATTCATTACAATGGAGGGAGGCAACGTCGCGTCGTCCATCTTTTTTACAGTCTATGGTTCACGCGCAGCACACTGCATGCTGCTGACGTCACCTGCTGACATACTGTAGTTGCTAGCGTACAGACACAGAATACCCCGGCAAGTAATTTGTGCATTTATATGGGCCATTTAAGTATTGCTTACAATGTTTGCATAATGTCTTAAATAGAAAAAAGGAAAAAAACGTTGGCAACTAAGTCAGCAGGTCATGTCAGCATGTAGTCTGCTCGTGAACGCGCACTGAATGACCAAGGAGGAGACCAAATTCTTGAATGAAATTGTCCGTAGTTTTGTCTCTTGAGAAGATATCCTAAAAAAGTTGTAGAAATTGGTGTATTAAATTTTGCAAGATACTGTATAAAGTATTTTCTGTACTGTAAGTCGCACTTTTTACAAAGTTTGGCTGGTCCCGCGACTTATAGTCTGGTGCGATTTGTAAGTAAGTATGAATTAATTTTGACATATATGAACCAAGAGACAACATTACCGTCTACAGCCATGAGAGTCAGCTATATGCTGCTCCTGTATTTATGTAATTCAATAAATTCAGTGATGTGAATTGACGAGCCTGCAAACTTGATGCATGTTGCCTTGTTCTTTTAATTTAGCCTATTCAACCTTCCAGGTATGTTCTGTATGCTATTGTGTATCGTGTAAATAACTGTTTGTATTACGTTAACTTACAGACACCTATTTAGCTTGCTGTTCTATCTGCTATTGTTTAGTTGAATAACTTGCCTTTCCAGATTAAATGTCTGTTCTTCGGCTCGGATTTTGTGAAATCATTTTCTAAATAAACACATTTCTAAATTTCAATTTTTTTTAAATCATGATGCATTTTTGATTGATACGACTTATACTCCGGAGCAACTTGTAGTCCGGAAACTACAGTATTACATTATGCAGAGTTTTAAAATAAAGACAGTATAGAAATTGCAGGAGAAAGGACTGTTTCATTAGATGGAACAATATTAAAATTACCTTTTGAGAATATCTGCAGATGAAAACCATTATCTGAAAAGATGGCAGCCTAGACAGATAAAGAGAAAATGAGGATCTCAAGTTGGGTAATGAGTTGAATACTCTCGAAAACAGTTGTAAAGATAATGTAGAAAACATTAGCTAAGGCATTTGTGCACATCATTGAGCAACGGCATCAACCTATTAAAACAGTATGCAAATGTACAGCAAATGTACAGTACACTTGAAGCTGTTAATGATGTTTACAGTTCACTCATAGGGCTCTATTTTAACGATCTGAAACGCAATTGCAAAGCGCAACGCGCAAGTGAGTTTGTGGGCGGATCTTGGGCGCTGTTGCTATTTTCCCGGCGTGAGAAATAACTCTTGCGCCGGGCGCAAATCAATAAGGGGGTTGGTCTGAAGTAGGTTCATTATTCATAGGTGTGGTTTGGGCGTAACGTCAAATAAACCAATCAGAACGCTAGCCAACATTCCCTTTAAACGCAAGGGCGCAAGTTCCATGGCGGGTTGCTATTATTATGACGGATTTACCAGGCGCACGCCAGGAGCGGTTCACAGCCGAGGAGACCGACGTCCTTGTACGGGGGAATCCCACGCTTGCCAGCATAAATCGGGCACGCCGTGTAACGGGAGGTGGATCTGCCTCAGGACTTGACGCCAGCAGAGGACATCGCTGCGTCCACCCATACCGCTGAAAGGGTTTGGGGGCTTTGAAATCGGACCCAAGAAACGCAAGCAAGGTCCAACCCCAAAGTACTCTTACAAATCAAGTTCATATACATTAAGGTTTCTTATGAAAACATTTTAACTATTATTTACATAAAATAAACGTAATACAGCCACACAACAAAGTTATGAAAATATTTTAATCGTTATTTGCATGAGAATAAATAAAAACTATCACCACAATGCTCACCACTATGATTCCCCTTATCTCGTGTATTAATATTTTTAAGTGTAACAATTTATGATTTGCAAAAATAACTGTTGCATCTGTGTAGATTAGATAAGCAAAGTGTATGCGCGTTGTGCACGCTATACATTATGGTCAAGCATGCGCCCTTAAAATAGCATAATGAACCACGCGCAACGTGCCACTGACTTTAGACTAGTTTTTTTTGGTTAGTAGCGCAATTGTTTTTTGAAACTGCAAAATAGCATAAGAGATGGTTTGCGCCGCAACACGCCTCCTTTTTGCGCTGAACCGCCCAGGGAGCGCAAGTTCATTCCCTAGTTTGCTGACGTGCATCTGTGGAGGGAAAAACCCCGCTGTGCGCCGGCGCAAAATACGAATGATACATGCGTCACTGACAAAGTCAATTGCGCTGGGTGCAAGATAGGGCCCATAGTGTTAATTGGCTGACTTACATTTTCTCTCCTTCTTCAAGAAAAGAAGCTTCAGCCTGTGTGAAAAAAGCAAATATATTAGCTATATGACTGTCATTCCATTACAATTACAATCAAATAAATGACAGGGGGCCAGATTTACTAAACGGGGCAGATGAGCGTGAGAGCGCAATTCCAAAAAAGCTCTGATAGGAGTGGTAATATAAAAAAATGGGCAAATTAAAAAACACAGGTGCAACAGCTGATGTCCATAATGACCAACGCAATCTACTAGGAGCTAGTGATGCAAAGTCCGATTCATTTTCGCGAACCGGCTCTTTTCGGGCAGTTCGGCTCATTGAACCGGTTCAAAAAGCCGATTCACCGGTTCCTGACGTCATCAAGAAATGACATTACTATATGCATTTATTGTATCAATGAAACATTCAAATAAAGTCGTTTGTGTCAACACATTAAAACATTTAAATACACAGTTGTTTTTGTGAAGGCATAGGTAATTTATTGCCTTGCATTCACAAGTTAGTAATGTTTGTGGTCACAGTTTAAATCGCGGATCATAAATAATAAATAAATATTAAATGCCAAATATAACTGACCAGTTTTGACAAGCCTACAACTTGAATAAGATTCCTAAAAGACACTGATGCACTATTGCGGATGTGTGTAAGTATTAAGTAAGGGATAATGTAGAGGCAGCCGGTAGTTATCGGGAAATAAGCCCCGACAGTGTGATCAGGACCCGACGCGAAGCGGAGGGTCTTGTATCACACTGAAGGGGCTTATTTCCCGATAACTACCGGCTGACTCTACATTATCCCGCTTATTACACGGCTACTTGTCACATAAGAAAAAAAACTGGACATGAATATGAATTTGAAACATTTTATTGGCATATTTGTTTTAAATTAACATTTTTATCCTTCCGCGAAACTTTGCACAGATGCATAAAATGATCGTAATACCTTATTAAGATCCTCTGCTTCATACTTGTCTGTCTCCATTTTTTTCTCTTTTAGCCAGTCTTTGAGAAGTTTTAATGCCCATTCTGTATTTTTTTGTGTGTTGGCTTCGTAGCTGTCATGCTCTATTTTGTCAAGTTCAGTCTCAGTAAGCTCTCTGTGTCTTGTCGTGGTTGTCCAGTGTTTGTCACAAGATGGCGCCAAACAAACAGTAATCTTTATTGGCGCGGAGCGATCTTACTCGTAAAAGTAGTACCGGCTATGCGTTATTATTTTGGAGCGGTTATTATTCGAAAAGAACGAACCTGCAAATGTCTCAACTGACCAATCAGAATCAAGCATTCCAGAGAGCCGTGTAATAATAATAAATAAACTTGTGTGTTAAACTCATTGGTCTTCCTTAAACAACTACAATATGATTTGCATGCAAAATAAATCGTATCAAAACCAATAAAACAAGCATATCAAGAAACTAATAAAACAAAAAACTTCGCGAATCAGGCTCGTTCAAATCCTTGGTGATTCACACGCAGTGTCAGCAACTCATTCATGAGAATCGTCGGCAATCCTCGCCTCGGCAATCATCGACAAACTTCGTTCGGGTCTTTACGAGTCCGACGTGCTATTTCGGCTGTGCGTCCTGCATCATCAACCCGGAACCTATGCCCAAAACTAAAGTTCGATTCAGTTCGATTTGCGAACCGGCTCGACCGGTTACTTCCTGAGAACCGGCTCAAAAGAACGATTCGTTCAAGAACCTAACATCACTACTAGGAGCAGCATAAATTAGATCAGGGTCACAAATAAGCAGAGCTGATCTTGGAAAATTTGGGGTGTGTAATCCCGGCTAACGAAGTCATAGTACACTGAAAAGAACTGGAGGACAAAAAATGGAAGGTTTACAAGAAGTTTTGAAACGTCTGGTATTGTATTCTCCTAGTGACTCCAATTTTTCTTACCTCAGCAAATAATAAATAACATGGCATGGCAAAATATTTTTAATATGTTCCTCTGGCATTCCAAAGAAACTGTTATGTGTTAAAACAATCCTCTGCATTGTACACGCGTTCTCTGCTTTCTGTGATGCGTCTTTTTTAAATAATGGTGCAAATACCAGTCATTACACATGTGCAAACATTAGAATATTGCGTTTCATGAATCATTTAAATTATCTCCTTCCCAAAATTTTGTGTCTGAATGGGAAACTCCTAGAGACATGCATATGCAAATAGGGCAGTCGCAAAAATAACAAAACCACACATTTTTTGCGCTAATTATCCACTGCACATCTTTAGTAAATCATGACAGGCGTTATTTTTTCGCACCAAATGATGCACGTCTGCACTGGCGCAAGCTGTTCATTAATCTGGCCCATAATCTATATTTGCTAATAAAAAAAAACAAATAGCATTTCAATATGTGCAAAAGCCCTTTGGGTGAAGAAATTACTTTAATGTACTCTAATGCAAAGGTTACAAGAAGACACAAATAGAAACAAATCAATATATTGTTTGTTTTATTCCCATATGATTTAACCATGCTGTAGAAGAAATTTAGTTCCATAATGAACCTTTAAAACCTTTCTGTTTAAAAAAGGTAGTGAGTTAATGTTAAAACAATCCTCTGCATTGTATCACGTGCTATCTAAAGGTTCTTTAGATTATAAAAAAATATTAAAGAAACATCTGTTCTAAGAACGTTTGACTGAATGGTTCTTTGAGGAACAAAAGATGGTTTTTCTATGGTACAGGAATATCTTATGGCCAGTTTGCTTTTTCTGTTTTTAAGGTCTGTACAGTATGGCACCTACAAGGGCTATAAAGTAGTATGCATATTATCACTCTTTATTTTTTGCAAAAAAAGCTAAATATCTATTAAGCAGTTTGAAAATCCATTTAACAATTTAAGCACAACTTCTGCTACTGCAGTGATTATATTTCATTCAACAACCAGAATGCCGCAAGGCAAAGTCATTTTCGTTCATCCTAATAAGTGGATGAAATGAAGGTTTACACACACACACACACACACACACAGTCTGCAGGCCATCTGGAACTATCATTTGTTTTTAAACATTTTCCTTTTTCACTTTGTCCCTTTTTCACTCTTTCATCTTTTCTATTTTTCTTAGCCCCTTCAGCTTAATTTCTGTACAGTGTTGTGTTACTACTGGCAAAGATGTTAGTGAACAAACCAGTCAAATATACACATAATGCAATCTAAGCTGAAGGGAAATCGGATCGGTTTGAAGACAAAATCCCAGGCTACAGCCATAAAATTGTATTACATTTAGGAGAAAATAAAATAGAAATAAAGAAATCCATAAACTAATCATCATTTGCATAACTACGGTATGGTAATTTCTGCAGTATGGAGCCAATGTTAAGGTGTACTGTAGGTTCTGAAGGTTACGGCATAGTCTCTGCTGTAACCTGACATGTGCCACGTGTCTACAGAGACCACAACAGCTGTCATCGGTCCACTTTGTACCCAAGTCCAGCGTTCCCTTGATTGGTTCAATGGTTGGAAACATTATCATTTCATAAAAATACAAACACGCTTGCACAGAGATTTAAATGCAAATATCATCATAGAGGCTATGACGGAGGTTCACCGTTGAACCAAAATGGGAAACACATGCTGGTAAGTTAACAATATCCTTTCATATGTTTTAAATGGGTTTAAAGTATTAAATTCATGGAATAAACTTGAACTTGCTGAAACATTTTCCAATAAAGCAATTATTGCTTTGAGTATATGTAACAAAATTCATCTTCTGTGGACTGTAATTGGTTTGAAATTATACATTGGAAAAAACAACAGATGCATGACTGATGGATGGATGAAGACATGTGAATCCTGATATTTTCACCAAAAAATCCAGGGAAAAGAATCTACTAAAACGTTTATTTTGATTATATAAGAATAACCTTATCTAAAAAAATCATATTTTTCACAGCTCAGATCGCCTTTTATTCCTTTGGCCAATTATCCTCCACACCTGCTATCTGTCTGTGCCTCTTGAGATGTTCGGTGGACGGCCTTTCAGTTTTATTACACAGTAACATGAATGAACACATCCCCAGAGAGAGGTTGCTTTTACTTCTCAGACCTCTTTGTATAACTGAGATTCTTAAACCAATTCCTCTTACTGTAGTCAAGATTAAAATAATTTCCATGAATATAATGAAGATTGCATATTGTTACACCATTTTGCTAAAATCCTGAAAAAACATTTAAAAACAAATGTGCTCAGAAACTTTTAAAAGGTCCAAAGTTAGAAAAAAGTTTTTATTGTTATTCAAAGAATCAAAGGGTGAGATACATTTGAGTTATGAGTAAATGAAGAGTTTGGTTCCAAAAGGCAATAAATGCCATAAAAAAAGAGTTACCGCCAAAATCAGTATTGTATCAGGTCAGTATTACAAAATAAATACTTAATTTTATGCAAAATCCAATATCCACCATTTTATTCTGTCATCTTTTCTCCCTTTTTTCCGAAAAATGCGATAAACGCCAGTCCTCCGCTCACAGTGCACCATTTCACGCACTGTAAACAACAATGACGATGCTTTGAATACACACAGAATCCTAGTTTTCCTTATCTACTTTGTACTTCGTGATCAACAAACAAACAAAAACAAAATAATACTTTGATACCATTGCTAAACCTGTGGTGGTTTTCTGTGACGGGAAAGAAACGTAAGCCATCAACATCTAATAATTTATGTAAGAGGCACTTCGAAGATGGAAAAATGCCGGCTGTTGCTTGTTCTTCTTACACAACAGCATCAAGCTTCTGTCATGCTTACACATTGACCCCAGATGATTTTACGAAAACCATTCCATTATTTTACTCGAAGTCAACAAAATCGAGCAGGACCAAAACATTTTACAGCTGATTGCTGTCAAAAAAGTTCAGTGACGACATCTCAAGTAAAACAGCAGCAATGACAGTGTTCTTAATATGACAAAGTAAGTGTTTTGATTAATGTCATTAATGTTTTTTAATCAGTGTATACTACTAGTCAACTAAATGAATAAAACATGGCAAAGATGAATGCACATTTATATATTGATTCAATAGATTTATAGCATTTTGAAAAAAAACCTTAAAAAATAAATAAATCTTTGAAAATCAAATTATGGTTTTTAATTATTTATGTTATTATAACCTAAAGATGCTATGTGGAAGTTTGTAACAGAAAATAGTGGTTTGCATCTTGTCACTTTCTTGGTATAGAAAATTAATTTTTTACCAAAATGGATTTATTGCGTTTTGGAACCAAACTCTAGCCTGGGAAAATCCAGACACCTTCTGGCAAATTAAGATGTGCTCTGAAAGTTGTCTGGCAAAGAGGCCATTCAAGCCCATTTCTAATATCGAGAAAACACAGCACCAATCAGGAACGTTGGGGCGAGCTTTACACGATGACTACAACGCAGCAGCAACGGTAAAGCAGATTTTGTACATACACAGATGGATGCCCTGTGAAACATCACTTGTTCAAATCAGCTTTTGTGTCTGTTTTAAGCGATTTAAACTTTTCCTTTTTGTTAAAACCCGAGAAAAGAACAACACTCGAAGCCTTCATATCTAAAAAGATGTTATCGATGTCTTACCGACTGGATTCGGCAAAACTCTGATATACCAGCTTGCAACTTTGGTGGCTAAATGAATGGGTCTTAGCGAGAGCAGCAACAACCACCACCGTCTCTGGCAGTGGTGCATACGTCATCCTCTTCCTCCTTTTAGGTCTATCTTAGGTCTATATGCACCCAGAGGCATTTGAGCGAGGTCCATTGGTGACGCCCCTCTGGAAATGGTTTGTCTATGAAGCTTTGCCAGACCATAACTCAGTTACTACTGAGAATGGTCTGGTTTTAACCAGGCTAACCAAACTCTTCAAATATACCTAAATAGTGCAGGACATTAATGTGTGCTGGCAGTCTGAGAACACAACAACTCTACAATACAAAAAAATCTACCCATTCCTTTTTTTATCCCTATTAACCAAAGCAGTATATAAGACATGCTGTTTTGATTCACTTAGTAATGTGACATCACACTAATAAAGCTCCGCCCTCAGCAAAACTCTATAGACAGTTGTGGATGTTCAACCGTCACTCAAGTGGCCACGCCCTTAATTATGCAAAACATTACGGCTTTATATAATTTAAATGGATAAGTAACAAAAAAATTCACCCCCTCACAGTTGTCATGAAGGGCAAAATTAGTTATACAGAACAAAATCTATTTGTGTACCACTATTTGTGTAAATTTGGTCATTTTAACATGGAGGTCTATGGGAATTGACTCCCTTTTGGAGCCAGCCTCTAGTGGCCAGTCGATGAATTGCAGTTTAAATCACTTCCATATTGGCTTCATCAGAGAGATCAGAAGGTTGCCCCTCAGATTTACCTCATGTGTCATTGTCTGCACCTGCCGCCTGTTAATAATATAATAATCATTGTCATTGTTATTACTTGTGTACATGTGTTGCCTTAGTTCAATCCTTGCCTGATTGTGTTTGTGTTATGTTTGATGTATCAGTGTCTGTTTCCTCCTTGTTTTATTAAAAGTTAAATGTTTATTCTAATCCTCGTCTCTCCATACCAGCATAAAGTTACAGCCCTGGTAAAATCTTTCATAACGCTTTGTAATAGGTGGCATTTTACAAGAACAGTTGGACACAATCTGAGAAGGGTAGAAATGGATTGTATCTCTCAGCCAAGCTGTCACACATGTGCTGAGCTTTACGTTTGCCCAAAGTGGTTGGTTATTACCCGTAATGGGCTGGTGCATTATGGGTAATTTGTCTGGTACAGACCACATAGACCTTGGCATGCCAGTGTAAAGGTTCCATTAGTCTAGAAAATTGAAGCCAACATTGATCACTGAGATAAGCACACCAAACGTCTTACATGCCTCAGTTATTTTCCCGTGAATACTATCTTTAACCCACAGGACTGAAAGGGATCTTTAGCCTGATTCACTGTTGATTTATATGATTCACTGTTCATTTCACTTAAGTTCAAATGCTTTTATTTATTTTTAAGACTGCAAAGATGAACTATTAAAGCATTCCTTCCAACATGCACTCCAAGAAATAAAATTTCTACAAAAAGGTCTTTCACAATATGCCAACACAATTCATCAAACCATTACATTGAAATCTAATTTTATAATAAATATATTTATATTTTAAGATTATTAGTTATGAAAAATCTATTAAGGGCTTAGTTTTGCTATATATTACTCTATTTACTGCCTCTAGAGTTTAAAGATTTAGGAGTGTGCTTCAGTAATGAAATTTACCAGCTTACCAAGTAAACATCAATCTCTCTTTTGGAAATCCAGCATCACTGCACTGTAACCTCAGATTTCATTAAACTGTAATACAATAGGACCTTTGGAGATAAAACCGCAAAGACTGAGTAATATCCACATCCACTTTATTAAGATTATTACAAAGTCAACATGATGTCTGGCATTTCACAGCAGAACTTGTGCCGAGAGGGCAGACGCTTCTCTGAAATGTGGAGAAACTTATTTCATCTCGGTCACCGGGAAGTCATAAACCTGTCAGTCAAATCAGATACAAAACCCTCAGGAGGTTGTAAACATCTGTGTGTCTGAAAAAAAAGAAGATATGAGAAATTATTACAGAGATTGTGGATGATATATGGCCAGCCTGTGACGTAAGGTGCTATTGTAATGCATTGTAACTATATCCAGTTAGCTACAGTAATACATTCAGAAATGCAGCTGTAAAATCTGTGACTGAGACCTTCATTTACTTGCAAGGAAAATCCAAAACCGTCAGATATCACCAAAAGGAAACTGCATAATAATGGTTTGAATGATGCTGCATATTGTAATCCTCCATTTCAATGATTGGAAAAAGGTTTGTTCTGAACATCATACTGTAAGTCAATGACACTGTGGATCATGTACAAATGATGGGATCACATACAGGCATTTATTTATAACCCAGTTGTATTAATTTATTTATTTATACATGTTTCAAAAAAAGAAAGGTAAATTGTAAATAACAAAAGAATTTGGATGTAAAATTCATATAAATGAGCCACCATGTAAAATACGGTGGGTAAAATACCCACTAGGGCAGTGGTTTTCAAACCCTGGGTCGCGACCCTCTGGTGGGTCACGGAAATTAAAAACTGGGTCGCCACTCGCCAGAAAGATTTCAAAAAAATGTTATTAAAACAATTTATTTATTTTATTATAAAAACTATAATAATTATAACACACTTGAATAAAAGCACAGTAAAATATCTTTTAAATACACTAAATAAAAAAATACTCCACCACTGTGTCACATGACCCATGTGCGTGCGCAGCTTACTGTATTAAATTCATAGACAGCAGATTAAATTGCGCACGGGGTCACAGCCATTTTTTAAATGATGCAAGGGGAAATAAAAACTCCTAAATAAAAATAAAAATGTGTTTGGTCTGAATTAACAAAATATATATTTTTAATGTATTTGATTGGTTTGTCGAAAGTGAGCGCGGAAATGTTTAGTTGTTTGCTAAGCAAAGCGCCACCGTTACGACACGGTTGAGTTTTGCAGTAAGACTGACACGTTAGGGTTCTGCTGTTATCTTTGAACTATTTTCGCTGCTGAAACCACAAAAACAGTCAACATTGCGTCTAAAATGTAAGTGGCTTAATATTAATTACTTGTTTAGTGAACTGTCATGAAATCTGTCACATTTTCAACCGTGATGTGATGCTGCTTAACTGTATCATGTTATTTAAAACTTCAAATTTTTACCGCAGTATGTTTAACCCACTTTGTCAGTGTTAACTCACTTTGTGTTCGCTGCACTTATTTGTTTAACTTATCGTTATTACATTATGCACTTTCGGTTGTCATTGAGACTAAAGGATGCAGAATCATTAGCGTGTTTTGGTGATTGTTATTGGCGTTTTAATCTAACGTTACTTGTCCCTGATAAGCGGACAAGCATTGATGTCGAGCCCTGCAACGTGTTTTTAGACTGCTTCAGTATAAGCTAGGTCCAATCTTTAAGACTCCTCCGTTGTGTTGCGTATGTCAGTTCTTCCTCGTTTTTTGCATATTTTCATAATTTCGGCCCCGCCCTGCTTCATGCTACTAAGGGGGGGGTAGAGTGTGGGTCGCATAATTTTTATTTTTTTAAATTAGGGTCGCTCCTAAAAATGTTTGAAAACCACTGCACTAGGGGGTGCTAGACATGTATTTTCACGTCTAGCGCCCCTAGAGGCCACAGCACTGTTGCAAAGAAAAAGAAGACACCTCTTTAGGTCACAAAGTGTGCCTTCCAGCATGTCATATGAATATAATTTTGTGGGTTTTATTTTATTTCAAATGCCAAAAGAGCGCGTAGCTCACGTTTTCAAACCAGTTGGTAACGGTGGTCGCTTGGTTAAAATTTATATAAAAAAATTGCCTTAAAGGGGAATCAAACTCCATGACGTTACCACGGCACCACAATGCCACGTGATATACTCTCCAAGTAGCCTCCAGTAAAATTCACGTAAAAAAACAGTGTTACGGCGCCAGACAGGATTTATATATGCAAGCAATATAACATTACTTACTGGTCCAAAGGCATGAGGGCCAAGTCAGCATCGGTCAGAAACCCCTCCTCCTTTAGTTCACAGCAGCTAGCGAACGCTGGCCCAATATAATTGATCCTCGTCCTTCTTTTTATTCTGTCCCTCTCCCCTTTTCTCTTTCTGGTCTCCTCCGACAAAACCTTGGGTTTCTTTTTCTTAGTTGCTGCTTCGGCCATGACAAAAAACATCAGGAAAATAAATAGTTGCGCTCTCACGTCCGAATTTAGGGAAGTGGAAGTTGAGGAAGTGACGTATGCCGTAAAGCAGATTTTTGTAGTTTTTTGTTTTGTGCTCGGGTCACTACCCGAAACCCCAAGTATAAAAGTACGAGTAAAAGCGATACAGACCCCGTCAGGGTATGGTAGACATGTCATTCAACCTATTTAAAGTCGATGTACCATCACAAGGGTCTTGAAAATATATTATGAAGGTTGAAAAACTACAAAGTGTCACTTTAATATAATTTAAATGGATGAGTTACAGACCCCCCCCACAATTGCCATGAAGGGCAAAATTAGCTGTATAGCCAAAAAAAAAACCTTTTTGTACCAGGCTGTAAACATATTTATATCTGCTGTAAAGTTTCTGATGTTGTTTACATGATGCAATGCCCATGCCACTATCTGTATAGCATAATGTTCAAATCCTGTGCTGTATCTGCTAGCGAAACATAGGGAAAAAATGACCTGGTGCACCTTTAAAACTTTTAGAAAGTACAATGAAAATGACTTAAATCATTTAAAGTACAAATATCCTTGCTCAGAAGTCCATTACACATATGTATAGCCTGAATAAAATAAAATCCATAACCATAAACAATCTTGATGTTTGAAATGTAGTTAAACCCCTGTAAGATCCAAACCCATAGTTGATCTATTTTTGACCCCTTTGGTGGTGCTCACCCCACTCGCATAATTAAGTTGCAGCATAGGAAGGATTTTCATGCTGCTGCTGCTGCTGTAAGGTTTTCTGTACACATGAGTTGATGAAGCATACGAGGATCTGAGCTATAATTCAATAGTGCTACTGGACTCCAGTGCTTCTTACTTTTTGATTGAGGGCGTACGGGGCCGTGAAACAAGAAACATGGTGAATAAAAATGAGCAATGCAAGCATTTGAGTTCTCTCTCGCTCTTTAAATCTTTTTTATGAGTCATCCCTTTGGACATTGCTTCTTTTTAAGACATTATTCTGTTTCTTATATTGAGTGATGCATTGTTATTTTGCAGAGGTCAGCAGTGAGAATCAATTTCTATGTTTAATAAATGGATTGGAGTGAGATTGGGTTATGAATACAGAGGCAAGCAGCATTTGTGCTGTTTCTAGAAAAAGCTTTCATTGTAAAACACTGCGTCATCATTTAACAGTTATACGTTTCTTGCAAGTCATTGCTGTTTTCTTGATTTCAAAGTTTGGTCGATTTGGTCCAAAAACTGTGTTTAAAGATTCAAAATATAAACATGAGTCTGTAAACTGTCCAAAGTGTTGGAACAAACTAAAGCAAAATCACACTGACAACGGTGTCGATGAAAATAAAGAATGAAGAGAATAGATAAATCTTAAATATATAGCTTAAAACACATCTGCTATACGTTGTTAGAAATGTAGTCTTTGTATTTATAAAGGGTTACTCCAAAATATGTTTAGCTTGAATAATGTAATAGTATGCCAAACTATTTTCTATAGCCTTAACTTTTCCTTTTTAAAATCATTTTAGTGCAGTAGATATGAAAGACCAAGTATCTGAATCTTATTTAACTAGAGTTTATTTATAAATAGAAAGTGTGTGCGACTACCCAGTCTCACAAGGTTTCGTTATATAGTCATGTAAAATTTTATTCTTTTTTCATGATATTATCACAAATTTTCGCGTTTTTTCGTGATCGTATAACGGACTCCTGTTTTCGTGTGATTATCATGGATTGGTTACTCGAAAGTGCTGTACAATATCAATAGATAAACACAGTAAATATAAGAACACATATCAAAAATATACTTAAAGTAAGCGCTAAATCATAATAAATATAAAAACAAGAAAAAATAATTACAAATGTGTCAGGGTTGTGTAAGGAGGCAGACGCTGGAGACGAGGAGTAACAATAATCATACACTTAATAAATCAATCGAAACAACAAACAGGACGACCGAAGGCATCTACACAACACAAATAATAAATAATACTGGACAAAAAGCTGGGGAAAGCAGGAGAACTTAAATAGAGGATCTGGCAGGTGACGGTGATTGAAGACAAGGAGCAGGTGCAAGAGAGTGAGGGATTCTGGGAGTTGGAGTCCAAGGGAGATGACTAGGAAAAAACAGGGAAAACAGGCAGACAGACAGACTGGGATCTTTACAACATGTCTTAAAAAATAATGTAATTAAACGCTAAAATCCACAGAAAAGAGATATGTTTTAGGCTGGATTTAAACTAAGATATAGGAGCTGTTTTAATGTAATTTAAAAGCAAACTTTATTTATTTTTTATTGTTCTTACCATTTGAGAGGTGCACATGTTTTGATTATTTAGATATGAAGAACATTGAACCCAGGGCCGGCGTCATGGGGGGGCATTCGCGGGCAGTGCCCCCCCTACAAAGTTTTTAATTAATTTAATATATATCAAGAATAATTAAAATAAATTAAACATTGAATGTTTCATGACTTGTAATGTAATCAAATGAGGAAAATATAGTTGATATATGTTTTCTTTAATTAAAATAGACCAGTTTCTCTGATTGGATGTATTGCCGCGTCTCAGCCGTCTTAAGTCTTTAGCATATTTGTGACTTGATACTAGCAACGTGTTTTTTCGCGGCATTTTATGGATTGTGTAAAATATGGATATTAGAACATTAAGAACGAGCCAGCACCGCCTGCTTCATTTGACTTAATGAAAACACAGACTGGCTCAAACTCAGAGATAAGAGGTGAGGTGGAATTTACAAATCTACAGGACACTGTTTTAAGGAAGTTTAATGTTCTTACACGCCGTCTTCAGCTATTTCAAAGGTAAGTTAGCGTTTTTTTAAATTACGTAAGCTTAAATATGAAGTGTGGCTATAGACCGTTAACAGCATTACGACGTGATTATGGTAAAGCGGCTTTTTTAAAGCTAGGACGCGGTGTGCGCTGTGCTATGAAACCCATTCATTTCAATGGCTTGCGCCGCGCGAGGTCGGTTTGTTGTTACGTCGAGTAGCGCGAGCGCAGCGGAGCTCAGGGGGCGCTCACGCCACGGTCGAAGTTCAATAGTTTTGCGCATAGTTTGTGGTCTTTTGCACTTTATACGGGAAATGAGCTGACAGTCTGTACCAGTTGTATGAGTGTGTGCTTGATGTATTTGTTGTTTTAATGTCTTGTTTTTGCAAGTTATTGTTGCTATTGCGTGCCCCCCGTTGGAAGCCGAGTGCCCCCCTGTTAGTAATGGTCTGGCGCCGGCTCTGATTGAACCTATTGTTCAATGGGATTTTCCATAGCTCAACCTTAGACTGTATTAGTAATCCAGTAAACTCCTAGTAACTCCTAAACCAAACCCTTACCAAAACCAACATTTTTAACACTTTCGAATAATCATTGTTTAGTATGTTTAATAATCAATTTGAATTGTAGGAAGCAGCCAGCAAAGACTTTTACTATCATGGTAGGGTAATTTGGACACCACAATGTATAAAACCTGTGCGCACGCACGCACGCACGCACGCACATTCTGGTTTCCATGTTTTGTGGGGATATTTCATAGACGTAATCAGGGTTCTAAATTATCACCCGCCAACCCGCCAAATGCGGGTTAAAATTAATTTTGGCGGGTGTTCATAAAAACTTACTAGCCAGTTTGGCCGGTGATGCATGAGGCATTGCATGCATGATACATAATGCTCTGTTCTCGGACATTTATTCCTCTGGCAGTACTTCCTACATTTCCCATGAACACTGTACCGTAATGCTATGTGATGATGTTTCATACACCCATTGGCTGCGCGCAGTTTGCAGTGAAACCAGCCCGAGAAACCATGGAAATGAACGGAGCGCATCCACAAGAACACACAAGGAAGGCGGCACATGCCATAGTCTAAATCTGTTGTGCCCCGGTGTAAATCTCAAGTTAAGATTTTAGCAGTTAACTAGTGTATTCCTTTACAAAGATAATAGCGGCAAAAACGGATCTATATGCGCTTGTAAAAGCGAAGCGATGCAGCAGGCGCACTGATGCATACACGCACAAAGCCATGTCGGCGCGTCATTGCGTTTATCCACGCACAACCGCATTCAACGTCACGCGATTATGTTAGCTTATAAAAACATGACGAAACTAAAGTTTCTAAATTATAATGTTAATCTTATTTTGACTCGATTACTATTGGCTTCTGTGGACGTCAGAAATGTTTTTTTGCAAAGCAGGGAAAGGGAAGCAGAAAGGAAAGATGATGAGACTAAGGGAGGTAAGAGAAAACTACATCCTCACACCCTGTCAGGTCTCAAACGTAAGAGGAAAAAACATTTCAGGAGAACCTCTTGTCAAGTCTATAGAATTGCATTGTTGCTGAGAAAATCAACACATGTATGAAATTAATATTTAGTTTACTTATGTTTAACTAGGACATACATAAACAGTTAGCAGTAACTATGACTGAGATTATTTTAGTATAGCAGTCATAAAATGACTGGTTTCTTAAAATATTGTACAAATATGCTTGTAAAAATAAGTTATTAATCATTGCTATCATTGTATAATGTTGAAAATATGCATGTACGTGAAAGAAAAAAACGAAACGAACAATTTGTGGTGGGAACAAATAATTTTAAAGTTGAGGCAGTAGGGCTAAAGGACCATGAGAGTGCCCAAAGTCATCAGAGAGTCTAACGTTAATTAAAACTGCCTAGACAGGTCGTATTGAAGAGAGCCTTGCTTGGAGAAGCCTCACTTTATGTGTGTTTTTCATACTAACAATGTTAATAAAATTATCAAATGCATTCATAATTTCTCTTTTTCACCGGAAAAAATTTGGCTAGTGGAAATGCTGATTGGCTGGTAACTTTAGAAAGTTACCAGCCACATTGGCTGGTGATCAAAAAAGTTAATTTAGAACCCTGGACGTAATGCATTTTGTACCGCACAAACAGTATATTCTATTTCCCTTACCTACCCCATTCCCTAACCCCAACCATCACAGAAACCCTTATCCTACTTCACTTTTTCAAGAAACATCATTTTGTTTGATTTATAAGCTTGTTTCCTCATGGGAACATCAAAATGTCCCCACAAGGTCACAAAAATACTGGTATTCCTATCTTTGTTGGGGACAGTTGGTCCCCACAAAGTGATAATTACCAGGTACACACACACACGCACACACACGCACACACATGCACACACACACACGCACGCACGCACGCACGCACGCACACACACACACACACACACACACGCACACACACATTAATATTCTTGCTCTGTAATAATAAGGGATTTTAATGTTCAGCAGGTTTCATCTCCTCCCAGCCTATCTGACAACCATCTTTCATTACAGCGCATAAAGTGCACGTACTATGTGTGTGTGCTTGGACTGGGCATAAATTTAATCAGGCATCCAACACAGAAAGAAACAACCTAAAACAATGCTTGGTTGTTTCAACCCATGGTTGAGTGTATTGTGGATAAACCCAACTTATACTGGCTTGTTTCAATTTAAATTTCTGCGTTGTTTCAACTCATAGTTAGGCTGAATTACAGTTTTTTTCGATTGCTAAACGTCAGTGGGCACAACTGGAGCTACATGTGCAAAACTCTAACTACAACCTGCAATACCAAAAGTCACCTGAGCACAACTCTTAACACATGACTCAAAACAGCTCAGTTCAGCCAAACACTAAACACAACCCTCACTGAGATAACACACACTGTCACTCACAACACACTGAGAGGAAAAACACTAACATCAAACACCAATACAGAAATTACTAATTTTTATCTTTACAGTTTGAACAATTTCAGTGACTTCATACAAAGTAATATTTTCTTCAAATAATGATGTATTTATTGATTGATTTATCACATGATTTATTGAAATTTTTTGACCAGAACAATTCTTTAAGGTAAATGAAATTTGCAGTTTGCTTCAATAGTCTGTAGTAGTTTATGGAATTATAGTAATGAGGAAAAAAGGTAGAAACTAAAAGTACATACTGTAATTCAAACAAATAATTGAGGAGCTAATCCTGCCTTTCTCTAGCATCAGGCCACTACCTGCCACCCTTCTCCCTCCACGAACCCGTCTTCCTTGTTCCATTTCCAAAATTTGTCTTTCTAAGCTCTACCTATCATATTTATATAAAAAGTAATATTATATATAAATGAAATATATAAATGAAATTGGAATTTATATTTATATGAAATTGCAATCAGCAGTGTTTGAAAGGCACAAGGCTGAAATCAATTCTGTTTTGAATGTGTGGTTCACAGTTTTGACAGCAGTGTGTTAGCATTTGAACAAAGTGCTGTAAATCCACAGTGTTGTGCAGGTTGTGGTTAAAGTCATGGGATAAGTGTGTAAAGTTTTGAAAACTGTGTTTAACCAATGAAAAACGAACTAGAGTTTGGTCCACATGAACTGCTGCTGTGCAGACTGTAGTTAGAGTTTTGCACATGTGACTCCAGTTGTGCCCACTGTTGTTTAGCAATCGAAAAAAAACTGTAATGTAGAAATGTCTTTGATCAACACAGCATTTTTTTTGAAGGGCAAATATTTAGCTGCCCTAGCACCAAACAAGTAATGGCTCTCTCTTTTTCCACTACAACGAACCGTTTGTGAAACAGAAAGGTTCTCAGATGTTCTTAATGGAACAATTTAGACAAAAATGGCATTGTGTAGCACCTTTATTTTTAAGAGTGTATGTCTTGATTTTTAACTATCTAATGACAAAGTCTCTCTGATGAAACATTTCATTAACGGAGAACCAAAGTCTACCAACTCTTTAGTTTTCAACAGCATTTAAACACTTTAACTTCTGCAAATGCCCCTCTCCATTTTTAAATTGCATTTCTTGCAAAAAGTCTCGTATTATTCGTTCTACCATCTTTTATTTTCACCATGAACAGAAGGTTAGATGCCCTTCATCTCTCCATTCAGTTCATGTGGTGAATCTGGCACTGTCTGATGTTCTGTATTGTGCCGTAATGCGTGTGTTTGTTTAAACAAGCACTGTTCGTCTGGTCTACATCCAAGAGTTCAGTCAACACAAATGGTTGATTGGCAATAAAAAGTCAACAGAGATTTGCAGTAATCCGTCTTTTTTATCATTTTCCCTTCATTAATGTGGGAACCCTCATCATTCATGTCTTTGAAGTAAAATATGGCGAAAATATTCTTTCAAGAATACCTGGAACCAGGGCCGTGCACAGACCTTTTGAGGGGCATGTGCTGAAACTGAAAAAGGGCACCCCCTCCAAATAAATATCACTTAATAATCATCTTAATAGCTTTTTATTTATTCACTATTAATGATTGAAAAAAATCACTATTAATGAATGAAAAATGACATTTTATGATAGCTTGGCATTATACAGGGCAAAGGATATCTGCCCTTGTAAGTTGGCTTTAACAATTTACATCCTGGGTGTTTGTCTGTATTAGGCCTATTTGTTGTCATGTGTTTGTGAAGTGCTCTTGTGTACTCGCTCTTATTTAATTGTAGAATATATTAATTTTAATTTTTTCCTCTGCTTACATACATAAAGTTACATAAAAATATGTTTGAAGAAAAAAAAGGTATTCTGTTTGGTTTTATAAGCTAATTTTTATTATTTTGTTAACATGTTTATGTATGTGATTGAGAAGAGGGGGAAATAGGAGATTAAAGATCAAAATAGGAGATTATACTATACTATAGCCATACCATTAGCATATTCAACATGTATCTGCCTACCTGGCAAAAACTGTGCTGAGGACCAGGAACCTTGGTCTTTTGAAGGTGCAAATAACTGCATTACTAAAAAATATACTAAATACTAAATAGACTTAACTCTATGCAGTTGATTTCAGAATAAAAAGTTATGAACCAAATAATCATACAACTCCCTTGACTAATTCAATGCATAAGATACATGCATATACAATAAATTATATCCAGATTGCATACTGTAATGAGTGACAGGGCAATATAATGTACATACTTGTATCCTTTACACGTTTTTCGTCTCTATCCAGTTTTCCCAACTGGGCATCTGATGTCTAAGACCTTTCTAATCTGATATGTTTTTGATGTTAATGTAGGCTAGACATTTACCCGCGCGGGCGCGTCTTTTCGCGTGAGATGTGTTGACTTTAGTTTAACGATTGAGACGCGTCATGCAAAAAAAGCGATAAAAAGCCGACCGTGCATTCCGTATTGTTGTCACGGGTGCCCTTCACATGGGTGAACACTTGTTTAAAAACTGCTCGCGCTTTGTCAAAAACTCAATTTGGTCGCAGTTTGAAGCCCTAAGTGCCCCCTGATTGCCCACTCGACCAATCCCGTCTGGAAAATTCGGCTCTGCTCAAATTTATAAAACATGCGCCGTTATATACATACTAGTGTTTCTTTCGTAATGAGACAGCATTGTACTCAAACAACAAGATACTTATTTACCGTTGCAAGACGTTCAGCTGCTCTGACTGCTGTGGAACTTCAGCTCGCTGCACTCAGGGGGCGGAGTTAAGAGGTTTGACAGACAGTTTTTTGCGGATCCAAAAATATTTAGTTTTTTAATAATTTTATTTGATAAATATATTTGTAAAACACACAGACAGACGTAAGTGATTAACAATAGCATTAATTTATATATATATAAAAACAATAAAACACCTCCAAAAAAGGGCACTTCGGAGTGTAAGGACAAAAAGGGCATGTGTTCTGCACAGGTTGAGCCCTATCTGTGCACGTGCCTGCCTGGAACTAGTTCAGGCTTTGGTTGAATTTTAGTCAAAGGAAATACCTGAAAAGGGAGGAGCGTGTGAATTTGGTAAGGTATGATTTTATTACTGTACTTAACCTGAGTATGTGCGTGTGTTCTTTGATGTATTTGTTTTTTTTGGTAGTCTGGGTCATTGGCATGTGTAACATTAAGCATCTGCATTAAGGGACATGTTCCCATATTTTAAAATTTAGAATATGACTTAAAGTACAAGTAAGCTTTCACAGACACTTATGGGTGATTCTCACGAAATCCAGATTTAGAAGGTGTCCAGCATCAGAATTTTTAAAAAGCCATTGAAGCCAATTATTTTTTTGTTTTTTGCACGTATTAGCTTAAGGTCTGAACTTACTATAACCATTATTTTTAGAGGATTTAAAAATATTTCCTATAGAATTATTTCCTTTTTTTAGATTATCATTATCAAAAATGATCATTACCGCAACATGATATTACATTAAATATATGCATTTACAAACTCATGTTTCGGTAATGAGAACTAAAAAGTTGTTTAGGTACAATGACAAACAAAATTTTAACACGTATCTAGAGAGAAAATGAAAATTTTCGCCTTAAATGTTGATAAAACAGCAAAATTGTTTTTTTAACTGTATGCTTCTTATTTTGATACAAAATGTTTCATGACACCTCTAATTTCTCACCTCTAACTGTGGGTCAACACCAGATGCGAGTTCAACAATTTGCACGAGTAGATTACATACAAAGTCAATTCAAAGGCGTGATCCGACACGTCCTCGCGTGGGACGATGCGAATGACGAGATACGGCCGGCGAGTTTGCCACGAAAATGCGCTATTCGCCTCAAACGCATCTTCGCCCAAGTTGAAAATATTTAACTCTAACAAAAAATTCGCACGACACAAAGTTAAATCCGGCGAGTAGAGAGAGGAACGTGATACCCCGCATTTGGTGTGTACGTAGCATTAGTCTAATTTCGCGAGAATCACCCTTATAAGGAAAATAATATGAAGCAGAATTGATAACAACTAGCCACCAGGCAGGCTTTGGACGTCATCTAACTTAGTTTTTTGGTGTATAAACCTGTTGCTGTTTTTTGGAGTTTTAGCATGTTGAATCGCCGGTGGTGCTTACTTGGGAGTTGGAGCATTCTGATTGGCTGTTCGGCTTAACCACCAGTGCACAAGAAGAAAACTTCTCAGACCTCAAAGTCTGTGCTACTTTGTTGGCATTGGTTTGCATGGGAATTATGCTGGTCTATGCTGGTTTAGCTGGTGGTCACCAGCATACCAGCACCAAAACACAACATATGCTGATATGACCGGCATGGGATACTGGTGCTAATGTTGGTTTAGCTGGTGCTTATGCTGGTGCTGATGATGGTTTGATGCTGGTTTAGCTGGTGTTCACTAGCAAACCAGCACCAAAACACAACATATGCTGGTCTTGCTGGTATGCTGTTTTTTTCAGCAGGGTGGTGGGATGTCACAAGAAAGGTTCCTGTCACTTAAAGGCGCAAAAGAGGATGTTTCCGCCGACTGAGAATCCAAAGACCGTTACTGAGTTTTTAAAATGAGCGCATGCGTAAGAACAGCCTCCCTCCTTCACAGCTCATTTCTAGGGAACGCCTTCCAAAACTCGTGCACGAGTATTTGAACACGAGTGTTTGTTTACCACTGGCATATGCTGTGTCGCGTGACTTGTGTCAGTGGACTCATTATGTGAAATGATGATAATAAACACATAAGACGTAAAGTTAAATCATTCGACGCTACTCCCATTTCAACTAGCATGTAGCAGACTGGTCACTGCCTTACAACTACAGTACACAAACAACGTCAATATACCTGAATAACAGTACAACAATAATTATTCCCCAAAGAAAGAATAATCACTGGTACCTGTCGAGAAGAATTTTTGCGAACTGCGCGTCTATATTGACACCTCTCTGTTCCTTCATTGCTCTCCAGTGTTGAAATGTTTCTCCAATAACGACTCTGGTTACATTAAGTTACGTTCTTCTGACAATTTTCTCCTCTTCTCAGCGACTTAAAAAGTCTTTCTTTTACGTCCTCCTTCGGGTTTCTTCTCTTCCGTGGTGCAAATTCGAGAAGGAAAGCAGGATCGACAATGAAAACAAACCGAAACTTAAGACGGAGTTTCATGCGCTATGCGCATGCGTCACTCGTGTAAAGTTACTGGAGCGTGCACGTCTCTCACAAGGAACGTAATGGCAGTGATTGACAAGCCAGAGGGCCAATCGCTCATGCGATGATTACGTCAACGAATGGCTGATGTTTTTAAGGCCCTACCTTATTCACAAATGACATATATTAAATGTATTACTTTCAGTGCACCTAATAAATAGTCTTTTATCATTTAGTAAAGACAGTTTCAAGTAATATTGCAAAAATGTATTAAACAAACATCCTCTTTTCCACCTTTAATAGGTAGAGCATTACATTAGCAATGCAAAGATCATGGGTTCAGTCGCCAAGGAACACATACCGACTAACAAAATGTATGGATGGAATACACTATACGTAGCTCTAGAAAAATGCATCAGTCAAATGCATTACAGTAAATGTAAACGATAAACGACCATAAGTTTATAACAACGGTTAGTAAAAAAAATACTAAAATGTTCACTCTTATATAAGAGCTCTTTGACAGCAGTTTCACAAGCCTGTTTGTGACCTGTATTTAATACATCTGCTTGCATGCAGGGCGAGTGTACCATCATGTTTTAACAAGAGAAACTGACACTTCGGGGAGAGGGAGTGAGAGGGAGAAAGAGGGAGGGAGTGGTGCGCTGCTTGAATTCCCCACGATTAATGTTCCACATCTGTAACCGCAAACACTGTCGAAAATCATTTCTGACAAGTCACTGCGGTTGAGCTGCGGCTCATGAGTTCTCTGTGTTGCATGGCCACGCCACTGTGCAAATGCTTGGCTGAATGTGAGCGCGTGCTTGAATAAAAATGGAAACATCTGAGAGTCCAAGCGTTTACACATCTGAGGCAACAGGTGCTTGTGATTGGTCTCCATGGAGACAAAGAATCTTAATGCATAAGGTGTCCTCTACTCCTCAGTCTCTCTCTCTCTCTGTCTCTCTCTCTCTCTCTCTCTCTCTCTCTCTCTCTCTCTCTCTCTCTCGTACTATTTGCCTTTAATATTGGTTTATCTATCTTGCTATTGTATTGACCTTTTTTAGGCCATTGATGGATAGAAAAAGTGCAGGGAACAGAACTGTTGTATAAATCTGAGAGCTTTAAGCCTGGCCTATAATAACACACACTTTAAAATAATGCTGCTTCAAAGGTTTTTACAAGAATGCCATAGAAGAACCATTTTTGGTTCCTTTAATGAAACAGAAGGGTTCTTCAGATGTTAAAGGTTCTTTATGGAACCATTCAGTCAAAGATGGTTCTTAAGTTGCATAGTAATAATATTAAAGCATAATAATTTTGATTTCAACGACCCAACAGGTATGATCTATCTCAGGATCCACCACAAAAATTTTAAATATGTTGTAAAATACACATTCATTTTCTTTCAAAAGAGAGTAGTCTTGTCGTAATATTAATGAAATATAACATTATTTGCAATACCAAAATACCTCATGGTAAGATTTCGTAATCAATTTTCGAATTTTTGTATTTGCCTAACCTGTTTTTTTTTGTGTCAATCACCGCAACAGACACAAGACTTTCCACACCATATCCCGCAATGTGACCCACAACTGAGTCCCAACCCACAATTTAAAAAAAAGGCTTTTTACAAAACAATTATTATTATGCTTAATATACAATCAAATACTGTCAATAACATTTTATTTTTACAGTACTTTACTTAATGTAGGAAGCTTTTTATTTTAGATTCATATTTATTAATGACTTTATATTGAATGTTTGTTTCATTTTTCAAAAATATATTGTATCATGATATTTGGAAGACACTCTGCAGTACAACCTCAAATCCGCTAGGGGTCCCCGTTGAAGACCCTTGGTACTGTATAGATTCTCTCTGGATATTAGCTTTCTAACAGCATAGTATCTCTGATGTATCGCTTAATTTACGCAGAACGGCACATACATCTTAATTATTTTTACTGGGTTTCTTTAAATGTGCCTATATATTATGTTTCTGATTGCAGAAGTGTTTGATGATATTTTGCATGCATCTTGAAAACTCTTGACCTAGGAGAACTCAGCTAGTTGAAGTGATTTTTATGATTGGTAAAATCTTTTTTGAGGTTTGGATGAGTCTCTTATCAGGCTAATTTTAAAGGGGTCCTAAGATGTAATTTTACAAAATCTTGATTTTGCTTTTGGGGTGTACTAGAACAGTTTTTCATGACTGGAATTTAATTTAACATATTGTTACTGTCTGTGAAATAAAGGCTGAAGTCTTATAATCAAATTTTGAGATTGGGAGCATCAAAGTTTGATTTTACTATGATTTCAATCTTTGACATCAATCAATATTAAAGATATCAAGGTTATATTTTACTAGTGCTGAGCAAAGATTAATCGTGATTAATCGCATACAAAATAAAAGTGTGTGGTTTTTTTGCATAATATATGTGTACTGTGTATTTAACCACACACACATACATATATTAATTTCAGAAATGTCTTATTTCTATATATTTTATTTTATTTATATATAATATAAAATATACAATAAATAAATAAATAACAAAACAAAAAAAGCAAATTTTTACAGAATGTTCTTTACATTTTAAAATGTAAAAGTTGCTTCAATAAATTCAATTGCAATATTCAAACATTTTCAACTTAAATCTTTTTCTTAAAGTGAGAACATTTATTTTGAAAAAACTTTAATTTTAGACATTACCAATTGAAGTATTTTTTTATTTGATCCCACTTTTACTTTTTACAGTGTAAATAGTATGGCTATTATGTAAAACAGTAAGTCACAAGAAAATGACTTTAGAAGGGTTTTCACAGGCAGGGTCACATATTTTACATTATTGCAGCACCTCTTTTCCTATTTTGTCTTTAACACACTGTTATGTTTGGACTCTATAAAGCCCCGCCCCTTCCTGAAGCATTTTTCACAGAGGTATGTTTTTATTTTGTAACCGTCCTATTCATTCCAGCTGCAATATTATAAACCATTCAACAGACAGGTTCACACATGCACCCATGTATTACTTATGGATGATAAAAATCCTCAATCGGGTCATTAGAGCATAGAGGTGATCGCTACAAATTGAAACACGCTGTTAGTTATCTTGTCAGAGAGCGCTGTATTTCGCAACTAAAGCTGAAAAAGCATAATAGGCCCCTTTAACATGACACTGTACAATATAAATACATGAAGATTAGGACTTTCTAACTGATCTGAGACAATCATTGCAGATACTATTACCTTTAGCCTTAAGCTTTGTTGATACAAACAACTTTGACATATTTAATTACCCATAACAACTGAATGTCACTAGACTACACAATGTTACACAAAGGCCTGTTTTATTTGCACTTAAGTAGTCTGTATAACTTCAATGGAGCATGGTGCTAAATGTAACATTATGAAAAGGCTTGTAATGTGCATAACCCTGAGCCCAAACAGCATGTTGACGTTCGCTTCACATGTAAAAATGTATTTACGTCAATGTATTCTCTTTTCAACCAAAACAATGATTGTAAATGGTAAAAAAGTACGTGTATGTTTTCATTAATGAGACAATGATGAAGTGTTTTAGAGGTGCTAAAAGGCCTTTTCCTCATGATCATCATTTTTTTCCCACCAAGCCATTCAGATCAGAGCAGAAACAGCTGTGTTTCTGGCTCTATTCTTTCAATTTTGAAGGGAATCATGACCCCCTTGATCAGAATTTCCATATTCAAATACACTCACAAACCAAAGCCAGACGCGGACCTCTGTGCTTACAAGAAAACCCAAACCACAGGAACAAGTTTCGGATTGAGCTATGTAAACATAGATAATGTACAACTTTTGTGGGACCTCAAGACAACTTGTGGTCCAGTTTAAAGTGTGGGAAAGATTTGTATGTGTCTGTGTGAGTGACTAGAGCATTTCTTCCATCCATTCACCCCTTTTTGTCTTATATGTACCCTCCAATCTAATAATCTTTTTGTTATTTTCAACCCACTGTCGGAAAAACAGGTACAAAACTGTATGTTTTCTGTCGCTGGGTTGGTACCCTCAAAGGTTAATTTTGATACCTTTATGGGTATACAACACATTGGAATGTTGTAACTTTTGGGGACAATATTATAAGGACTTCTAAGGACTCAATTATGTGCCATTTAAATTTTAGGGGTACAAAACAGTTAACTGTACCTTTGAAGGAACACAATAGATCATTGTACTGTATTTTCCGGACTATAAGTCACACATTTTTTTTATAGTTTGGCGAGTATTGGAACTTATAGTCAGGTGTGACTTATACGTCAAAATTATTCCAGTGCGACTACGTGACATATTCCAGTGCGACTTATATGTGTTTTACCTCTTCAAAACGCATTTTTGACTGACACGACTGTTACTCCGGAGCGACTAAGTCCAGAAAATACGGTACCCAAACAGGTACAACATTGTTTGCAGCAATTCGACCTCGGACGCAGTAACATCATTACTCCTGACAAGGGCTGGGCAAAAAAATCGATTTTTCGATTAATAATTTTATTATACGTGGTCGATTCAGAATCGATTCTCAAAGAGCAGAATCGATTCCCCCCCATATTTTTCCTGCAAACAATGAACGTAAGATTAACGTTAATCAAATTACTAGTCTTCTTCACTAGATGTCACCCTCTTTTTTGCCTTGCACGATGTTACCAAGGAGCCTGTCATTCTTTCATTCAGTGCTTAAAATGGCGGTTTTAGGTGCTTCATCGACGTTGATGCCCCCTTAACATAAAAAGTAAGAGGTATGGAAGCATCCCGAGAACCGGAATCAAAAATTGAATCGAGAATCGGAATCGAATCGATTTGATAGCTTGTGAATCGAAATTGAATCGATCTGGAACATCTGAATCGATACCCAGCCCTACTCCTGACCACTCCTGACCACAGTGCTGCAAATTAAGTGCTCTTCCGCCATACATTCTAGTTTACATATTTTATCAACTTACAGTGTCACTTTGTAGTTTTTCAACCTCCATAATATATTTTTAAGACCCTTGTATTGGTACATTGACTTAAAATAGGTTTAATGACGTGTCTACCATAGCCTGACGGGGTCTGTATCGCTTTTACTCGTATATTTAAACTTGGGGTTTTGGGTAGTAACCCAAGCACAAAAAGAACTACAAAAACTGCTTTACGGCATAGTAACTAAGAAAAAGAACCCCAATGTTTTGTCGTAGGAGACCAGAAAGAGAAAACGGGAGAGTGAAAGAATAAAAAACAGGACGAGGATCAATATTGGGCCAGCATTCGCACACTGGCGTGGCTTGCATATATCAATCCTGTCTGGCTCACCTTTTTTACGTGAATTTTACTGGAGGCTACTTGGAGAGTTAAGAGAGAGACTTATATCACGTGACATTGTGGCGCTGTGGTGGCATCATGAACCTATGACACAGGCCATGCGGGTTTGTTTCCCCTTTAAGGCAATATTTTGTTATATAAACTTTAACCAATCAACCACCTTTACAACTGGCTTGTAAACCTGAGCTACCTTTGGCATTTGAAAAAAATTAAAACCATGAAATTATGTTTTGCGACAGTGCTGCGGCGCTTGTGGCCTCTAGGGGCGCTAGATGTGAAAAATACATGTCTCGCACCCTAGTGGCCAAAAAGTTCCGTGGTGTGCCTTTAAAAAATCTACACGTTTTATTTTGTGCCACCATACTTACTTGTGTAACTACTCATGTAACAGTCTTTAAACTGGGAAAACATGGAAGTGTTTGGTGGCTTTTAAATTCATCCCTGTTTGGATCCTAAGGAATGAATGGGGCTAGGCTAAATGCTAACACATTCACAACGCGCTGTACAAAGATTAAGTGCACGCATTGAATAAAGATAGGTATATAATAATTAGTCTAAATTTAGGTAAGAACATAGTAAATATTGAAAAACGGTGGTGTTTTCCTTCAAAATGTATAAAAATGGTTCTTTATAGAACCTTTGAAAGAAAGGTTCTTTGAGGAACCAAAAAAGGTTATTCGAGGAACCAAAAAAGGTTCTTCTATAGCATGCACCTTTGAAGCGCCTTTATTTTTAAGAGTGTATAGGCAAACCCAACTGCTGATTCAGCCCGTAGTAAAATATGGACGTTTAAGTTATAACCATATGTTATAACTAATGGGGCGGTTTCCAAGACAGGGCTTATACTAGTCTCAGACTAAAATGCATGTTTGAGCTGCCTTAATTGAAAAACACCTTATACTGACAAATCTTAATATATATCAGTGCCATTATTTTGTCTCAAGATGCACACCAGTATTGTTTTTTGTAAGGTTTGTTTGTTAAAACTACTTTAATGTCCTAATATAACTAAGGTCTAGTCCTGGATTAATCTATACCCTGTCCGGGAAACTGCCCTTTGTGTTTTTATGACATTGTTTTCTTAAAAATAAACTGAAGAAACATGCAATTATTCACTGTGACGTATGTTTATGCTCCAGATGAGGCTTTTGTATCAGAATAAACGTGTATTGAAAGTGTTTATATCATCACGCAGGATGCTTCATTTGATGAAGAACAGTGCGTCTGCTATAAATAAACGCTCTATGTCTATTTGTAAAAGATAAGACGTGGTTACTGCCTGGTGTTCATTATGGCTCTATCTGATCAAACAGAAGGCCGCTGTATATAAACATCACACGTAATTCATTAAGAAACACTGACTTAATGTTATTGTCACAACTTTAATTTGATTCTATTAATTAACGATGCATAAGCTCATACAAATCTTAACAGGCATGAATTGTTAATTAGGAACAAAAGTTGAGAACAAAGTTGCAAGCGAATGTATTTTCACCAAGACCATAAAGTCAAAGCTTTTTCAAGTGTTTGCCTCTGAATAGAGGATTTACTGGAAAATGGCATTATGGGTAATTGACTCAAATCCTTCTGTGCATGCATGTTTGTGCAGTTCTATGAATTCATTTCAGATAATCGTTTCTTAGAAAAGTTCAACTGCATTGAGTTATTGACTTGAAGTGGTTATAAGACTCGTTTCTGTATGCGGTTAATGCATCGTGACCTCGTGGGCTGACCTTTAACCCTGTCTGGTTGGTTGCAGGGTCAGAAGTTGAGAGCGTGGAGAGATGAACCGTGTCAGCAGTTGGTTGATACCATGTTGTAGTTGTTGCACACACAGCCACGCTGTTATTTTAAAGATGATGGTCGTCTGGCAGTTCATTCGGCATTCCAGTAAAAGACGTGATTATAGATTCTGACTCACGGATCAGGACTTAGCGGAACAGATGTGTCTTATCAGAAATGATAGCATTGGAAAGCCAAGTTAAATGTGTGTGTGTGTGCATGTGGACAGTGAAGACTTTCCAGTTGGAGACAGAAGATGAGTGTATTATTAAAGGTCTGGAAAGAATGAACACAGTAGACTATAACACCCTGTGTGCGCATGTGTTAAAATATGTGTGACTGTGTCTTTTTTAAATGGCATATACTGGAAATAAATTCCCCTGCTGGAAAATCCAGTTGAAACTAGTTTCTGTTGCTAGCTGATTTTGCTGTTTTGTTAGCTGGCTTATACTGTAGATAATGAATGTTGCAAACATTATCATCAGGGTGGTAGCTGAGGAGTACTGGACAAAAGTCTTGTCTTTAAGTTAAAAAGTAAGGCCTTTTCGATAGAGGCATTTGTGTTTCAAGCTGAAAAACCTTTATTTATTGTCAGGCATATCCCACCAAGCAAATTTGCATTTTAAAAGATGTCTATTAGCGGTTTTAATCAAACATTTTATTGAATTAAAGACGATAGTGTTCGGATTTCTGTTAAATATAATATCCCACTCCCGACATCCTTTGACAGACCAGCATATCCGCACTTTACTCATTCTAACTGTCCACCTGTACAGACACATCTGAGGAGCTGTTCGGTACAAAATCATAGTCAGTCAGCATCATTCTTTACTTGCACAGATGTTTAAAGTAGTTTGGTAAAAAATAGCCTACTTACTGTAATGTGTCAGTAGTATATTAATTGTATGTAGACCTATATGGTTTTCTGTTTTAATGTCATATATTGTTTAGAATTTTTAGTTATTAAGTTGAAAAGATGTTAAAGTGTTCGGTTAAAAGGTGATTTAATTTCGCATAAGCCAGCAGGGTTTCCTTTATTCATATTTTGCTAATAATAATATAATAATTTTTTAAAACATTTTCTCTGTGAAATTATTTTTTGGCAGTACAATTAAAATATTATTTATTTATTTTGACAAGACGCCTAAAGGTAAAGTGATACCATTTTTGTATTGCATTTTATATTTGTAGTCAATCTTTCTGACTGAAAAAAATTGTCTTTGGAACAAAGTAAAAACTATGTCAACTTGTTGCATAATTACTAAAAATGTAAGCATTTAGATGTAGTTTTAGTGCTTTTTAGTTAGATGCATTTAAATGTTATAAAGCACCTTTATTTTTAAGATTGAAGTGTATTATTGTAGCTGGATTGGATCAATGGTTCCAAAATGTGTTTTGGGACGACCCCTATCAGTACACATTTTTGTTTCCTTTTTATTACAGTTTTTCTGAATCGCTGAACCACTAAACCCCAATCTCTGAACCAAATTCATAGTGGCCTAAACCCATTTGTCAAACCATGCTCTGTTTTTGCAAAACTCTAAACACAAACTTCTCACTAAAACACACATTTTACACTGCGATGCACTTGTTTTATAAATGCTAGACACAGGCAGGCAAAAGTTGAAAACAACTACAACACAGTTGTCATCAAGCAAACACAACAACGCGAATATGTACACACTTTTTTCTAATGGTATTTTTTTACTAATTGTGTGTATTGGAAACAGTCTGAGAGGCAGATGAAGAGTATGAGGAAGAACAGGACACCAGAGACAATGCAATGGGCAGTAATATTGAAAACCTACTATTACTTTCAGTACCTACAGTAAAGTATTCACTATAGTCACTGAACTAAACTTGTGATTACAGTAATACTGTAATATCTGCTAATATAACAGTTACTGTAACAGCAAAAGAGCGGTCACGCAGTGCACTGCACAAGTGACCAAATAAAGGTAGCGTATCGCCCTAAGACCTGAAATGTGTGTCACAATGTGTCAAAAAAAGTTGTCACTGGAGTGAGGTCCTAATACTGTATGCATCATTTTGGTACAGATATGTACCTTTGAGGTACCAGTACTTTTAAGATAGCAAATTGTACCTAAGAGGTACTAATATGCACCTCTTAGCAGCTAAAATAGAGTACTTTTTATAAAAGTACCGCCCTAGTGACAAATTTTTAACCTTCTTGTACCTTTTTTCTACACATAACAGAGACATCCAACTGTGTACTGGTGGGGACCACAGTTATTGTTGGTTGACTACTGGACCTTCAGACTTTGCTTTGACCTGTAACTGCTTGTGAATGCGTGTCTGTTCTTTCTCTTCACTGAGCTAACATCATATTATAAACACATCACACAGATATTTCCCTTTGAGTGAATCCTGTTTACACTGCATATATGTGTCTTTTCACAGACCCGCCGAAAGCAGTCTGAACTACTGAATCTCCAAAGAGCGGCCAATAAATCCAGACAGAGGCCTTCACAAAGAGAGCAAGCCCCCGTCAAAGCCTCCCTAACTAGCATGACTACAAACACACTCATTAATTAGTCAACAGCTTAGTGATCTAAACCACCCGCCAAGGGGAGCAGGGTGGAGGTCAAAGTGAATGACCTCGTCTTCATTGGTCGCCGTGGTGACCGAGCCACCCAATCTGTCAAACGCTTCTTTTCAGCACGGTGGGAAAGCAAGTTTTGGCCCACGACCCCCATCGGCCTCTGCTCATTGGACTACAATTCGCAGCTATTGGGAATGGGAGTCGGGTTTGTTCAAGAGCCGTCAGTCAGGGCTAAAGGATGGCCGAGCACAAAGGAATGCTGGAGCAAACACCGTGGGCGAGAGAAGCGGAGGTCTGGATATGAATGCCTACTTCTCTTCCCCTTTATCTTTGGTTGGTTTTGAGATTCAGCAAAGGAGGAAGGAAAGGCACAGAAGAGAACCAAGTGGCAGGAAACCGAGTGATACATCTGTTTGCCTGTTTTCATGTCCTCATTGGCTATGTTAACCTGCACAAAATTTTGTCAATACGACTGAATTTAATCCGATTGCAGGTTACGACAATACAGTTTACATGTACCCTAAATATTGCGATCTGAATAAAATGTTGGTTTAGATGTACATTCTATATAATCTGAATGAAGCCCATAAGCATCCCAAAGACTATTCACAGCCCAAAATACCAATAACTAATAAACAAAATCCTTTCATCAGAAACCGTTTCCCAAATCTGAAGTCCTCAAAAAAGCTGAAGACTTGGCAACGCACACACATCATATATTATTTTAATCACTGTCTTGTTACCTAAAACATAACACCATTTTGAAACATGTCAGTAACTCCTAACTGATAGCTGGGATTGAAAACATTTTTACACAGCGGATTTATATGTCACAGTGTGTTACAACTAAGCCTCCAGTATACAATGATAATAAAATGAAACAATGTAAATACTATTAATCAAAGTGATAACTGTTAATAAAGGGGAAATAACTCACAATTATGTTTTTGTCTTAATTGTGAAGCCCTTTCAAGAAATATATTTATATGCATCGATGCTTAATACAAGAATGGTTGGATGAAGGATCATTATTGGATGAATGTGTAGACATCTATCTATTAAAGGCAGATATATAAACAATATCCACCTTAAGTATATAGACAAACTGTTTAAACAAATTTTTCTAGCAGGTGTTACAACAAACCCTCTGTTTGTTAATGAACCCAACCTATGGGGTAAGTTGTAACGCTTGCACTCATGTCACTTTTGGTGTAATTGTACGATAACGGTAGGTCCCACAAACAAACTTTAAGTGTTCATTTGTAGCAGAGATGTGTGTGTTGATTGTGTAAAAGAATGATAAATCTAACTAATTTTTTTGAATGATAGATCTAAAGTCAAAAAGCGTTAGGTTGTGCCCCGCTCTCCCCTACATGGATAATTTATTATAACATGTTAAATTGCCACTTTGTAGGTGTGAATAAAAAAGTGTCGTTTTGGGTGTGTCCTTTAAAATGTAAATGAGCTGATCTCTACACTAAATGGCAGTGTCATGGTTGGATAGTGCAGATTAGGGGTGGTATTATACCTTCTAACATCACAAGGGGAGACAAATTTGGGTTGATTTTTTCACATGCTTGCAGAGAATGGATTACCAAAACTAAGTTACTGGGTTGATCTTTTTCACATTTTCTAGGTACCTAGTTTTACTGGGGACCCAATTATAGCACTTAAACATAGAAAAAGTCAGATTTTTATGATATGAAAATGACTTTCCAATCCTCCAATTGACGATTATTTAAAACTAGGGTGAAAAAATTGAAACAATACATAAAATGACACAAAAAAGAAAGTCGTGCCACGGACACAAGAAATTTGATGGGCCAATATGAGACTATCCGAGCGTTGTATGAAGTTTTAACCATGCTCCTAATTTAAAACATTTACTGCAGTGTCAATATTTGTCATTTCGCCAAAGTTATAGTGAACTACAAACAATCTTCTAGCTACAGAATGCACTGTGCCATGTTACCAGCGGAAGTCGGTTGACAAAATGCGAAAGAGCGAAGAATAAAAAATGGACGGGCGGAATAAGGTGAATAACGTGATTTTCTGTGAGATCATTTTGAAGAAAACACACTTCGAAAGGCACAACACTATTTCATTGCTTTATGTAATGTTATAAAAGACATAAACGCTGCAGAATATACAGCATGTGAGCCCGTTACCTTAATAATGTGTGTTGCCGTTGCCTTGCTATGTGTCATGTTTTTGTCACACGAATCATGTGATACGTAAATAAAAGGTAAATATAAGACGAGAACTTAAGCACAATACTTCTGAGCATGTGCACAATGTATTTTTGCATCTGATTGAGAAAATACTACGATTTACCTGTTTATATGTGTACTTTTCTACTGGTGATCTGACAACACCATCACTTTCTATATGATTTGTATCTGATCGACCTCAATCATATTGTTTAAGGTTTTTACATGAAGGCTTTTCAATCCGATTGAGCCATCAATATATGATTACAAATTAATTATTTGGTTGCAGGTTAACGTATCTATCGATTGCTTGTTTTGCGATTCGCAAAACATGTTTATCTTATCTGCTTTTCTGTCTCTCTCTCCATCGCTCTCCCTTTTCGTATTCCTTTACTTTAATGGATTTATCTTTAGCTCAGAGCTGTGTGTCGAGAAGAGGAACATTGTGACATGGCCTATTTTGCTACAACAAGGCTCTTCCATTAGTATTAGGCCTGTAAATAAATAAATAACACTAACTAAAAGGTCGTCTCACATTCTGGTTTCCATCTGTCTTTCTTAAAGAAGGTGTATTACAGACCCCTGTACACTACCGTTGAAAAGTGTCACCAGGTCTCTTTTGAAATACTTTTTAGACAAAATAATGTGGCAACAAATTCATTTCTTTCACTAAAATGCTTGCTATTTAAAATGTTTTTTAAATGTATGAACTGAATTGAATAATGAAGGAAAGCTGTGCAGTGCTGTGCAAGTGTTCGGGATCATGAGAGTCCTGAAGAGCACTTGGCGCATAAATCCCACTTCCTCACTGTCGGGTGAGATTGCAAGAGCCTTTTTACCCAAACCGAGGTCTCGAGTGTTCTCGCTAACCTAGCGCTTATGAATGGATAAACCCGCTGAACCGTGGCTAGCTTCAGAAACAGCTGTACTCCTCTTTGCCGCTGACCCAGCCCCAACCCCGGTAGCTTTACACAGACGTGTCTGCATTGATCGAGTTCCCCGGAGGTTCTGATTTAAAGTCAGCTGTCCTCCTTCGCTCACAGATCTTTATCAGTTCAAGCTATGAAGCAAAACTGACCCGAGAGCAGCGTGGCACCATAAAAACACAAATACTTGAGACGGTTTCCTCTCATGAAAGTCTCTGCTGTCCCTTTGCTCTTTATCTTCTCCAAGCTGTCAAATCTCAATCCATAACAAACATTGGCTTTTTCTAGCCTCATCTGCATCATCTCCCACACAATGTTCTCAGTGGTGCGATGGAAACAAAGGGTGGTATTAAATGTTGCAGAAGGGATGGAGATATGGATGTAAGCCAGTAATGATGGTTTGGTCCAGACTGGCTTTAATATTAAGCCAAAGTCTCTTTTTCAAGGCTGTTGATCCACCTTTCTTCTTCTGAATCGGGTTTATGTTTTATCCCCCATCTGTTTATTTGTTCTTTTCCTCACTTTCCCTATGACTATCTTAGACACCTAACGTTTGTATTAGTGAGACAGAGATACTGTTTACATACTTTTTAAATGAACATTGTATGCCTTTGTAAAAGGCAAATATTTTCTGTTACATTTATGTGTTTAATTTTGTCACACAAGAACTACTTTTTAACCAGTTATTGCAAATACCACGTTGAATTAAATAATTAATATAAAGTTATTATTTAATCAAAACAACTGACTTAAATTTTTTAGTGCTTTACGAGCTGGCCAATTCGTATAAATTTGTAATCTTATTTTCCCTGCGCTCATCCCAGTGATGGTCTAAATAAATGAACAATTTCATACAAATTGGCCATCTTGAAAATCAACCTATTTTTCTATTTTTTTATTCGAAGTTCGAGGTTGTGACTTAATTTCGATAGAAATTGTGACACCATTAGTAACAAATAATCAAACAAATTACTGTTTCTCCCATTACAATGCTGTTACTACCAATAAAATGCCGCACATTACTTAATTTAATCTCACTGAAGCAATCCAAGTAGGCTTTTTCTCAGCCAGACAGTAGAACCTGCAAAGTTTTTTCTATGGTGCGTGTGTTGGGGGTGGGACACATAACTAATTATGATTGGTGTGTGTGTTAGAGGGGTGAGAGACAACCACATAACTGATGATGATTGGCTTAATTTCCATCATTAGCCAACCAGAGGCAGAGTGGTGTGTGTGTTCGTTTGAGCTAAAGCACATACTGTACACAGCCAGAGGAGTGTTGCCAACTTGGTGACTTTGTCTTTCCAGACCTCTTTAGCGACTTTATTTCAAAAAAGCAACTAGCGACAAATCTAATTACTTTTTTTGGCATGTTAAAGACTTTTGGAGACTGACGTAAAAGCATGCATCTTTCTCTCAGCAGGTGCTGCTGCTGTTGACCCCATCCCTGACCCACTCACAGGCAGCCAAATCCTCGCACAGCAGTCCTTTCGAGTCGGACACACCAGCAACGATAGAGCGATGGCAAGTACAATGCGCTCAAAGGTAGTGCTCGGAAACTGAAAGTGTGATAAGCACTATTTTTCCCTTTGTTGAGGTGAAAGGCAGGAATGTTTATGTTTGCAACATATGCCCAGGAATAAAGCAGGGACGGATTGGCAATCTGTGCGTTCTGGAAAAGTCCAGAACGGCCGTTCAACGGAGGGCCGTCGCCCGGCCGATGGCAAAAAAGTCTAATAACGCAATATGAATAGCCAACAGCAGAGGCACTAATACGATCACTTATATGCTGCTACGTGTAAAAAAAACAAGGAAGAAGAGTCGGCCTACAAGCCGTGATTGGTCCACGGATTCCCGGAATTCGCGAGCGTCTATGTTTGCGAGCCTGAGCATCCACAGCCATGATGAGGGACAGACTGAGTTAACTTCACATCAGCAAGAGCTAAGTGCCAGTAGTAGCAGGACACGTGACATTATAATATAATATACACGATATAAAAATAAATAAAACTCGCATGAAAATTAACGTAATGCGCAACTAGTGTTAGAGAAAGACGTGATGTGAGTGTGTGCGCACGCGCGCGTGTGTATGTGAGAGAGAGAGAGGCACGGGCGCGATTGAACAGTGGAAACATAAAAACAATACATACTCTGTCATTTTGTTCATATGGGACATAATTCAAACGGCAAAGTGTTTGCTTATATTTTTCTATACAGTCGCAATAAAACAAAACATTTTGCTTTTGTCAAACTGTAAACTCTTTCCAAACACATCACAGCAAAAAATATTTATCCAATCCCGTTTAAAAACAGTCTGTGGGTGGACATTCATCGTATTGCATTGGTTTTCATTTCTTTCATTGACTTTATTGTATATTAGAGGTTGTAGTGAGCTCACATTTTCTGCTACAATGAAGACTAAGGTATTGAATTAAACGGGTAAATATCAGGCATGCATTGCAACCACTCTAAACGTGCTAATAAGAAAGGGGGCTAAATAATTGACCAAATATTAGTTTAACCAAAAAATCCTAGCTTGTACTTTCTGTCTGTCTTCCATCAGAGTGCAGTTTTTCCTTGTCTTTCATATTTGTGTTTAGTATTGTGAAATTGGCAAAGACCTGGTGGTTGTTTGTGAAAGCTGTACAGACAAAATTAATAGGCCTAGCTATTTTCATTATTTCACAGCCTTATTATACATCAAAGTTTAATATGACATGGACAAAATATTAAATATCCTTGTCTAATAGCCTGACAGTATTGTGGCATAGTATCAGGACATCCTTGTGTCTGTTGCGCACGGCTAGGGCGAATGGCCGGATGATTTGGGAAAAAGTCCAGGGCTGTTTTTTAGCCCCAGTCCGTCCCTGGAATAAAGAGTCTCTCCATGTCAGTGGCAAGCAATTCTGATCTAATGAAGCACCTCAGATTGTCACATGCCGCCACAAAATGAGTGGTTTCTCATTAGTGTCCATTTCATTCATTTAACATTATTTAATATTGGGGGCTTCCAAATTATTTGACATATTTGAATAAAATAGTTACTTTCCCCACTGTAAAAAAAAAGTTAAAACAACTTGGTTTTGCAAGTCAATTCAACCTACTACTATTTGGCTTAAAAAAATTACATAACTTTTTAAAATTAAGGTAAACAATTAGATATTATGTTAAAGTAACATAAAAAATCTATATTGATTTGACAAAAATGCTGAAATTTTTTACAGTGTGGTAATATGTTACTTTTATAATGATGTAACGCGGTTACTAACTCATATTAAGTACTACAACTATTTGTTTTTAAAGTAACATGCCCAACACTGTTCTTGTCACACCTCGGTCGAACACGATCAATCCTAAATTTATCTACCACAGTCAAACAAGCTTGAATTAAAGAATATAGGCCAATAATGTATTGTCTATAAAGTATTGTCTGCTTGTAACCTTGAATGAACCCGCATCAAAACGGAGAAAAAAACAAGCCCCTCCAGTGCCTCTAGTGGACACTCCAACCAAAAAATGCAGGGATGTACTAGCAGAAATGTATTTCAGGTTATGCAAAAATCTAGGCAGCGGTAGGTAATTCCAATGAGCCTTTTACAACAGGGTAGCTCATAACTTTTCTTAAAGTAGCTTAATAACTGGTATTAAGCTCATATTCAACATATGGTTATACACGTCAACTCTGTACGTCAGAGATAAATAAATCATCTTCCCACCTCTGACGCCTACGTTTAGTCTATCTCAAGTCAAGACAGTCTCTTCTCTCAGACATCCGACACAAAGTCAAACAGTCTGCTAATAGGCACACATCATCCTGCCCTTTATGTTCATGTGGTATGTGTTCACTGTTACTAATTGTCTACTGATTTACTGTAAAAAATATGTTACCATGCTATACTATGTGTGTGTTTGTGCAGAGTTCGTGATTTGAGCTCTTTAACGCTCCACAACTTTCCTCTGCAATTTTGATCATATCAGAAAGAAACAAAAGCATCCATTTTAAAATCCCCCTCGTCTGTGTCCGAAGAGGGACTTTGTTTGAAGCCTCTCACTTATAAGAGACAATTGACAATGAAAGATATCTTTGTGAGACAGGCTTTCTGAACTCTGGTATAAGTCACAAGACACAAAACGTTCTTTATGTTGCAAAACGCCTGGACGGACGAACAACCAACGGGTGACATTCAGTCTGGACTGTGAGAGGAACTCATAATGATTCTAGTCTTTTGTTGGCGCTCTGGCCTTCAGATCTACTTCAGATATCTCCAGGACATACCCATGCTGTTCACCAGCAAAAAATCTCTGCTGATTTATGGTTTCCAGTGCTGGTTTAGCTGGCGGACAGCCATACCATTTCTAGAGGGTTTATCCCCATCTGTTTATTTGTTCCTTTAATCCTCACTCTCTTAGTTTAAAATCCATTCCCTATAACACATGCCATTTTTTTTCGCTATGCCTAATCTCACATCTTTTTCGGAACAGTTAGACAACCGCGGTGAAAATTTGGTTTAAAATTGGGCCATGCTGAACTAGGTTCAACAGAAAACGTAACTGTAAACATACCCTACCATTCTTCAAAACGTACGACATGACAGTGGAAAAGTGTCTTTAATCGTAATCACTTAGCAACATATAACAAACCATAACAAATGTCCCAACAACGTAGCATAGTGTTGGTAAGTTTTGCAAAGAAAGTGCACTCATGTTTTCTTCTGTAAAAGTCATTCCTTTGTTTCATTTGTATATTTAGTAATATGTTATACAAAAGCAGTGTTGGGTGTAACTATTGTAATTTAATTACTTTTTCTTTAAAAAAGCAAAGTAAGAGATTACTCATATTTTACCAGTAATGTAATTACAGTTACTTCTGATGTAATTAAACAAAATACTACTGTATGTATTGACTGTAGAAAAATGATATATAATACTATAGTGTATTTAACATCAAAATCTAAAGTGTAACGTTAAAATAGAGGGGCAACCTTCCACTAGAATCTGGCTCCAAAAGGGAGCCAAGACCCATAGACCCCCATGTTAAAATGGCCACTTTACAGTATACTGTAAATAAATAATATGTTTACAGCCTGGTACAAAAAGTGTTTTTGGTCTATAGCTAATTTTGCCCTTCATGACAACTGTGAGAATTTTTTTGTAACTTATCCATTTACATTCTATTAAGCTTTTAAGTTCTGCATAATTAAGGGTGTGGTCACTTGAGTGACAGTTGAACAGCCACTGCTGTCACTAGAATCAAGCTAGGTGGGCGTGGTTTCAGCAACCAGCCACCTCAACTTCACCCACATCCCTCCTCTTTACCCATTTTCGGATATCCGCAAGTGACGCGCGGCCAAGATGGCGATGGCAAGCATCGCCTACTTTAAGCTTCAAAAACGATCTTCAGAAACCTATGGGTGACATCACGGACACTACGTCCATTTTTTATAGTTTGTGGTTAAAATGCATGTTTTTATGTATTATTCTCATTTGTAATACTTTGGTGAGTTAATGAATATAATAGTAAGACTCTAGTGTAGTTTACAATTCTTACTATTAATTGGTTGGTTATTAGCATTAATATTACTGAGATATTGGCAGTTTGTTTCCGTGGCATAATCACATAATTTTTAGCAAATTTTTCTGTGGCATTCTCACAGATTGATTACTCAACTGCTTTTTCCTATTTTCTTACCATTGTCGCTTCGTATTAGGGTTAGATTTACATAAAATGACATCCCTACCCAAACCCAACTCTAACCCCCAACGCCAGGTGACAGTTGTTTAAAATTTTGAAAATGTAAAAGAATACATAAAAAATAGTATAAACCAATACTTAAAGTGACATACTAACGCAATCACCAAATCTAACCCTAAACCGAAGCGACATGTTTGAAAATAGGAAAAACCAGTTGGGGAAAAAATTCTGTGACTATCCCACGGAACTTTGTGAGATCATGTTGCTTAAAAGCACATATCACTGCCTTCTTCTGCAAAAACTAATTCTACATCCTTAATCCTACACAATTCCTACCAATACTTAAACTTAACAACTACTTTACTAAGTATTAATAAACAGTAACCAAGAGCATATTGAGGCAAAAGTAGTAAATAGTTAGTTAATAGTAATAATTGAAAATTATAAAGTCTAACCAGAATAATTTATGTACTTTTATATTATTTATTTGAGCTGTTTCAAGCCTATCGTTGTATCATTTACCGAATATGAAGTCTAAGTAATAAAATACTTTTTGGAAATAGTATTTTGCACAGTAATCTTATTACATGATTAAAGATGTGATTAAAATTGAAAGCCTCAGTTCCAGAGTTGATCCGATGCCATCTTGTGTTTTTTAAATCTTGTTTTGATTCCCTCTCTGAGAATTTTTTATGAAAATGATCAATAACTCACTGTTCACAGGTGTTGTGCCAGCAACACTTAAAATTGCTGCTGCCACCTCTGAACCAAAAATGAACTACATGAACTTTGATAATCCAAATAATTTTTTTGCCATCTGTAATCTTTCATTATTTGCCAAAATTTTAGAACAAACAGTGGCTTCTCAACTACTCTCTCATCTTTCCAGTAATGATCTTTTTGAGCCACTTCAGTCTGGATTCTGTAAACTCCACAGCACTGAAACAGCTTTAATTAAGGTCACTAATGACTTGTTAATGGCTTCTGATTCTGGCCTTCTATCTATACTGATCTTGATCTTTCTTGATCTTAATGCCGCTTTTGACACTATAGATCACTCAATTTTAATCACCTGCTTAGAGACTATCTTTGGAGTTTCTGATTCTGCATTAAAGTGGTCGTAGTCCCCTACCTCTCTGATCGCAAACAGTTTGTTGTGATGGGTGACTGCAAGTCTGAGGTCAGAGTGGTGCAATCTGGTGTTCCTCAGGGATCAGTTTTGGGCCCATTACTTTTTAGTATTTCCATTTGGCCAGCTTTTAAGAACACTTGGTTTTAACAATCACTTCTATGCCAATGACACTCAGATCTATATACATTTAAAACCAGATGTCAATATGCCTGTGTCTTTTCTTTCTTAATTTCGTTTCGTTTTACTGAGATTAAAAATGTATGTCTGAAGTTTTTCACATACAGAGGTTGCGATAGACTTTTTCAATCTCCGTGATTAAAGATTAATGCAGACTCTTGTCATTAGATTTTGTATCTTTACCTTAGACAGGCGTCTTGTTGCAGCGCTCCTGTAGTGTTTAACTTCAGCAGCCATGCGCAGACCAATCAGTGTATGACAGCAAAATATCACGAGAATGTTTAGAAACCAGGGCGTCATTTGAGCAACACACTGCCACCAACTGGACATACATAGGAATTACATTCTCAAGTTGAGTTGTATGGGCAATCTGCCAAAATGGCGTTCAGATTTTTCTTTATTCTGCTTCAATTTTCTCCATCAAAGACTTTTCGTTTAACGCGACCGAACACACACAAAAAGAGACATTAAGGACGGTTTCACATTTGGTGCGATTGCCTGGTCCGAACCCGAGTTCGATTGCTTCCCCCTCCCCATGCCACCCATGGACTGTGTTCACATATTATTTTTGCATTCGAACCGCGGTACGCTTGCATCATCAAGCTGCAGCCGGCGCGTTCTCATGTTGCTTGGCAACCGTGTAA
>NC_133357.1:23100769-23278269 GCF_030506205.2 Paramisgurnus dabryanus
CTGTGCCGTGGCAAACTGAAAACACATTAAATTCGAACTTTTCGGATTTTAACACTCTGGGGTCGACGGTGGCGCGGGCGCCGCAAACTCTTTATTTTTCAACCACTCCGCAAAGAGACTTAAATTACTCTGCTGATTTTTGACATACAGATATGATTTATACATCATTTAAAACGTTAAAGTGTCTAGTTTTTTTCTGTCCACTCCCAATAAAAACAGAATGTTGTGCTTTTCACAAAATTAAGAAAATAAACATGATGCACGTTCTGTTCTCTCTCCCTCAGTGAAGTCCTTTCAGAAACGCGTCAGAAAAATAAACTGTAACTTAACGAATACTTGGTGTAGAAACAAAAGATAAATGTCTACATAATGCTTGGAATGTCTCCTTTTAAATGATATAAGTGATATTGAAAACAGATATTGTCATTCGGTGTAAACTGTATGAGAAGGAGGAGAAGTACCGTATTTCGCCAGTTACCTCATTATCTGTAATGAGATCAGATCGCCACACCCCCGCGCCATTGAAGTGAACGAGCAGAAACATCTATATGCATGACTCGTGCCTCCTGCAGTCAATGGATATGCAATCCTCAATCCAGTCTCTCCATTCCTTGTATTTCCATCCGATTGCACCAAACATGACATCAATCCTTATTTCCTTGCGTATGTGTGTCAGTATCTCCAGACGCGAGTGTTTTCTTTGTTCTTCCGTCAAACAGTTCACGCGAATGGAACGCACATACACAAACAGGAAGTCAGGAAACTCGACGTGCTTTTTGGTATTCTTATAAAATACGCGATTGCAAACAGTACAATCCTTATTTAGTTGCGTCTAAGCGCATATCTCCGCACAGCAAGTTTATTAAACACAGGATCACTCACTGCTTTCATGATCAACACGTGAGGTAATGGCGGCGGCTGTAAACAAACATTGCTAAGTTTACCACGCGTGTCCCTTGTTGTGTTTCTACTATAATGATTACAAATACACAAATAAGAGTCCAGACAACGATAGGCAGTTGTTCTTTTGAGCTTTTTACTGCACAAAAGTAAACCTCTCGCTGGCCAACCAAACACTAACCCTGGGTTGAAGTGTGTCTATGTTAAGATGGCCAAACAGTATCTTTACCATGATTAAGCTACTATGGTTTTTAAAAGGTAACTTATACTTGTGAAATTAATAGAAAATATTTCAATAGAAATATATATAAATATATATAATGTGTGTGTGTGTATTTACATTATATTGAAAAGTAAACCTTATCATGGTTTTACTACAGATAAAGTTACATTCCTGTTGAACATCCCCACAAGGCTCATTATGTGGCTCATTATTCAACTCTTTTGTCTCTCAGCTGTCAATCACTGATTATTCAGGAGCTTTCCCGCCTCCACGCATACAGCCTTTCCCAAGCAAAAGTGTCTTAGAAATTGTAAATCAATATCTTGCTTTATGTGAATAAGTAGGCCATATGATTTTCACATCATTTTGAAGAAAAAACTCTAGACTACTAGATCCAGTTTGGAAAGTCTTGGGAAAACATGTTTAGAATGAGTTTTGTGGAGTTATATCAGTGACTCAAAATTTTTGCTTTTTTAAAAACCACGCATAAACATTTTTCTCTTAAAAATACAAACATGTACATACATGTTGATTATATGATATTGTAGCCCAGTTCGTGATGAACACTGTGTTATGAGACTTTTGCCATTAATATGTTTTTAAGCAACTGAAAAAAGCACAAATGTCAGTGCATGTCAAAACTTCCCAAGAGCCCTAAAAACCCCTTAGACCCCAGAGGGTTAAAGAGGACATTTCACAAGACTTTTGGAAGATTTTGTAAGAAAAAAACTTTAGTGTCCCCAGAAAAATAAGTAAAGTTTTAGCTCAAAATACCCCACAGATAATTTATTATAACATGTTAAAATTGACACTTTGTGGGTGTGAGCAAAATGTGCCATTTTTTGTGTGTGTCCTTTAATATGCAAATGAGCTGATCTCTGCACTAAATGGCAGTGCTGTGTTCGAATAATGCAGATTAAGGGGCGGTATTATCCACTTCTGACATCACAAGGGGAGCCAAATTTCAATGACCTATTTTTTCACATGCTTGTAAAGAATGGTTTCTCAAAACTAAGTTACCGGGTTGATCTTTTTCACAATGTCTAGGTTGATAGAAGCACCGGGGACCCAATTATAGCACTTAAACATGGAAAAAGTCAGATTTTCATGATATGTCCCCTTTAAAACGACCCAATATGTATTTAGAGTGTATGGTTTGTTTAATAAAGCAATAAACCCCAAGAAGCAGTCGGTTACCAGTGCATTTTATAACAGCTAAGGGGCGTTGTAAAACCCCCTTAGCTGTTATAAAATGCACTGTAACCCCACTGCTTCGAGGGGGTTTATTGCGTTTATAAAACGGTTACTTCATATGCATAACGTTAGCGGGATTTTATCAAATAAAACACAAATAAGTTGTTATTATATTAGTACAAATATTACTCTTCCGCCAAACAAAGTAGTTCCTCAGAATCAAGTGTGACTGAAACAGAGCGCAGTTCCCAACCAACACAGACACAGCAAAGATACAATGAAAATATGACTTAAGATTGTGGTGTTTATTTTATAAATCACCATTCATCTAATTTATACATTAACATTTATATCGTGCAACAGTTGAAGTGATGATCAAATATCATTGGAAGCATGCTGAACTCTTTTTTTTGCCACCCAGTTTTAGTTTAATGCCTTGCAGAAAAATTATCTTCTTTAAATAAACATAAAATATCAAATGAAAGAACAGACCATCCGCTTTCAAAAAAAAAAAAAAACGTTTCATCCTACCTTCATTTGTTCTCTTATCACCTCTCAAATTTTTTAGCTAAAAGCGGAGATAATTCCATATTTGTGAAGAACTTTAGTAAGCGATCAGATTCAAAGCCATCAAAACTTACACGCTGTATTTTCAGTGTTGAGTGAATGCGTCAGTGTTTAAGTTGGGTAAGATCGCCACCCAGTGGATAATAGCGGACGTATGAACTTGAGTTAGAAACTCCTCAGACAACGTTTTGTCTTTATCGACGAGATTACTCAAAAATATTTATTGACATTTATCTGGATATCGCAATTAATTGTTCAATTTTAGACAAATTAAAAATATGATTTAAGACTGTGGTGTTTATTTTCATAAATCAGAACGCAGCAACAGTGGCGCAGTGATACTTATGTAATGTGGTCTGAACCGTGAGGTTACCGGTGTATTTTATCACGGCTTAGAACGCGTTTCAACCAATCAGAATGAAGAACCAGAACTGCCGTTTTATAAAATGTGATTTTATCATTGTTGCTCATCTCACATGTATGTGAAGGATAGGCAAGACAATTTTCTTGTTTTTTAACAGCACATTACTGTAATACAGTTTAATATAGACAGATAGGTGTTTTGTTATTTTAATTAAACTTTATCACATTTTTTTATGCTAAGGTGCATTAAATTTGTCATTTGTAATGTTGACAAAATAAATGAAATAAAATAAATAAATAAAATTGTGAATTTTCTAAGGTGCCACGAACCTCTCTCTTTTTTCTCTCTTGATTGTTTCGGTTTCTCTTTCTCTCCACTTCAAAGCTGTTTTTTTTTTTGAGTCTTGAAGTCTGTGTCAAATCACACGCCCCCATCACATGCACTCGACAGTCGACACCACACACGCCTTGCTAATACGACAGCTAAACTCAATCTGCAAGCATCATAACAAGTTGTCGATGAGAAGGAGGGTGCTCGCCTCAACCATCTCTCCATCCTTCAATTTGACACGCGGATAAATCATATTATGAGAGTGTAAAACCCATCGGTCCATTTCCTCAGAGAGACTTCAAAACATGAAAACCTACAAGTCCCTGTATGACCTCAACATTTCAGATGCGGCTGAGCTGTTTCTGTCGGTTTTATCGCAGGCCGTACGGACGTTTAACAACCCCCACCTATTGTAGCCTTTGGGTTTACAGGCACTAGGGAGTATTTTATTACGTACCATATGGACACTTTCTTATAAGATACTTTAGCCCTTTGTCTGAAGGGTGAGTTTTTGACCTGTACAATATGACTTTTTCTAGAAGTTTACACTTAAAGTGACAGTACACCTAAAAAAAAAAATTTGAATGAAGTCATGATCTTACGGAAGTGACTTAAGCTGCAGTTCATCGAATGGCCACTAGAGGCTGGCTCCAAAAGGGAGTCAATTCTCATAGACCTCCATGTTAAAATGCCAAACTTTACAGTAGAAAATAATATGTACAGCCTGGTACAAATTTTTTTTTGGTCTTTATGGATATCATTTTACCCTTCATGAAAACTGTGGGGGGTGAATTTTTTTGTAACTCCTTTTAAATTATATTACGCATTAAAGTTCTGCATAATAAAGGGCGTGGCCACTTGAGTGACGGGTGAACTGCCACTGCTGTCGCTAGAGTCCAGCTAGGCAGGTGCGGTTTCACCAACCAGCCACCACAGCTTCACCCACGTCCCGCCTCTTCACCCATTTACCCACTTTACCACATCTGCGAGTGATGTGCCGTGATGTGCAAGCCTATTGGCTTCAATAAAGCTCTTCACATACCTTTGGGTGATGTCACGGACTACGTTTTAACACCTGTACCACATAGCAATTCACGAAACCACTTTGAACTTATTAGCAACGTCAGAGCAATGCTTTTTCAACCAACCACCAACACCTTATTATAGAAGCCAGTTTTGCACATACAGCTTTATGCTGTATCATATTTGAAGTTTACAGTAAATGACTAAGTTACTGAGGTTTTTCGGTCTAAGCACAGTGCAGGAAAGCCCAAATAGGATTTTTACGACGAATTTGTTTCCACATGTCTTAATGTATCAAACGTCTGCTCAAAGTAGATTATAATGTCTTTAGTGCTTAACTTGAAATAAAGCGTCTTAACTCTAAACAAGTCGATCCTGCTGTGGCTGAGGCTCTGGCAACGCTTTAGCGTACTTATATAATAATACTGTAGACTGTTAGAAAGTCAAGAGCGGTGAAATCTCTCTCTCACAGCCGTCATTTAAAACATGTTAAATGAGTGACAGATCCCTCCCTCAAGCTCGCCGAATGCAAGCTAAGTTAGTTTGTAAGATAAGATAAGCTTAAGCATGTGATGGGTGCCGATCATTTTGATTCTGGATCTCCTATTGTCCATCTCACCACAGTGCAGTATGAAATCCTGTCCTCTCAGCATCATTACAGGGTTTATGCTCAGTGTAACGACTGAAGGGAATTCAGTTTCACTTTACAAGATAACAAATATGTGCAGAGACACAGGAAACAATAAAAAATCTCATAAAAGTATGAGGCTTTATTGCCAGCACTGCCTGTTGTACTGATATTACTGGTTTGAACTCTGTCGTACTTGCTATGTATGTGTCAAAGACTTTAGGTCTTAATAAAGCAGCATAATAATAATGTATCCCCAAACCTATTCCCGCTCTCCTCTCTCAGAACAATATTCAAACTTTATTTACTCTGTTGCAACATCATGGCTATATTCATGGTTGCTGAAGGACAATTTTGGCATCTTTAATTCACGTGCGGTAGTAAAAGGGGCAGTACCCGGAGAGAACCCATGCTGACACAGGAAGAAAATGCAAAATTCACAGAGAAAGACTTTACATCACAGCCAGGGCTCGAACCGGGGACCTCCAACCGAACCAGAGGCAACAGTTTCACCCACTGAGCCAAAATTCTGCAATACAGGTGCTAATAATGTTTACGGTGCATGACTTACAGTTCATTATAAGGTATACATTTTTATCAGTAATATGTGGTTCCTGGTTTCGAACCCATGACCCTTCGCCAGCTGATGAAATGAGTCAGGAGTGAGTGAGTTAGTGAGTGTATGGGTGAGTAAATGAGTGAGTGTATGGATCAGTGAGTGAGTGAGTGTATGGATCAGTGAGTGAGTGAGTGTATGGATGAGTGAGTGTGTGAATGAGTGTATGTATGATTGAGTGAGTGAGTGAGTGAGTGAGTGAGAAAGTGAGTGATTGAATAAGTGAGTGTGTGTGTATGGATGAGTGGGTGAGTAGGTGAGAGTGAGTGAGTGAGTGAATGAATGAGTGAGTGTATGGATGAGTGAGTGAGTGAGAGAGTGGTTGAATAAGTGAGTGGTTGAATAAGTGAGTGTATGGATGAGTGAGTGAGTGAGTGAGTGAGTGAATGAGTGAGTGAGAAAGTAAGTGATTAAATAAGTGAGTGTGTGGATGAGTGAGTGAGTATATGGATGAGTGAGTGAGTGAGTGAGTGAGTGTATGGATGAGAGAGTGTGTGAATGAGTGTGTGGATGAGTGAGTGAGTGAGTGAGTGAGTGAGTGAGTGAGTGAGTGAGTGAGTGTATGGATGAGTGAGTGTGTGAATGAGTGTGTGGATGATTGAGTGAGAAAGTGAGTGATTGGATAAGTGAGTGTGTGTGTATGGATGAGTGGGTGAGTAGGTGAGAGTGAGTGAGTGAATGAATGAGTGTATGGATGAGTGAATGAATGAATGAATGAATGAATGAATGAATGAATGAATGAGTGACAGAATGGAAGAGTGAATGAGTGAGTGTATGGATGAGTGAATGAGTGAGAGTGATTGAATAAGTGAGTGTGTGGATGAGTGAGTGAGTATATGAATGAGTGAGGGAGTGAGTGTATGGATGGATGAGTGAGTGTGTGAATGAGTGTGTGGATGAGTGAGTGACTGAGTGAGAAAGTGAGTGATTGAATAAGTGAGTGTTTTTGTATGGATGAGTGGGTGAGTAGGTGAGAGTGAGTGAGTGAATTAATGAGTGTATGGATGAGTGAATGAATGAATGAATGAATGAAGGAGTGAGTGTATTGATGAGTGAGTGAGTGAGTGAGTGAGTGAGTGAGTGAGTGAGTGAGTGAATGAGTGAGTGAGTGAGTGAGTGAGTGAGAGAGTGATTGAATAAGTGAGTGTATGGATGAGTGAGTGAGTAAGTGAGAAAGTAAGTGATTGAATAAGTGAGTATATGGATGAGTGAGGGAGTGAGTGTATGGATGAGTGAGTGTGGGAATGAGTGGGTGGATGAGTGAGTGAGTGAGTGTATGGATGAGTGAGTGTGGGAATGAGTGAGTGAGTGAGTGAGTGATTGAATGAGTGTGTGGATGAGTGAGTGAGTGAGTGAGTGAGTGAGTGAGTGAGTGAGTGAGTGAGTAAGTGAGTGTATGGATGAGTGAGTGAGTGAGTAAGTAATTGAGTGTATGGATGAGTGAGTGAGTGAGTGAGTGAGTAAGTGAGTGAGTGTATGGATGAGTGAGTGAGTGAGTGAGTGAGTAAGTGAGTGTATGGATGAGTGAGTGAGTGAGTGAGTAAGTAATTGAGTGTATGGATGAGTGAGTGAGTGAGTGAGTGAGTAAGTAATTGAGTGTATGGATGAGTGAGTGAGTGAGTGAGTGAGTGAGTAAGTGAGTGTATGGATGAATGAGTGAGTGAGTGTATGGATGGATGGATGAGTGAATGTATGAATATGGATGAGTGAGTGTGTGTATGGATGAGTGAATGAGTGAGTGAGTGTATGGATGAGTGAGTGAATGAGTGTATGGATGAGTGAATGAGTGAGTGAGTGAATGAGTGTATGGATGAGTGAGTGAGTGAGTGAGTGAGTGAGTGAGTAAGTAATTGAGTGTATGGATGAGTGAGTGAGTGAGTGAGTGAGTGAGTAAGTAATTGAGTGTATGGATGAGTGAGTGAGTGAGTGAGTGAGTGAGTAAGTGAGTGTATGGATGAATGAGTGAGTGAGTGTATGGATGGATGGATGAGTGAATGTATGAATATGGATGAGTGAGTGTGTGTATGGATGAGTGAATGAGTGAGTGAGTGTATGGATGAGTGAGTGAATGAGTGTATGGATGAGTGAGTGAATGAGTGTATGGATGAGTGAATGAGTGAGTGAATGAGTGTATGGATGAGTGAGTGAGTGAGTGAGTGAGTGAGTAAGTGAGTGTATGGATGAGTGAGTGAGTGAGTGAGTGAGTAAGTAATTGAGTGTATGGATGAGTGAGTGAGTGAGTAAGTGAGTTTGTGAGTGAGTGAGTGAGTGAGTTAGTCAGATTATGGATGAGTGTGTGAGTGAGTGAGTAAAATGGAAAAAGTATACAAATACATCATCTCATCATTCTCCACAAACCCACTATCTTACATTAAAACAGGGTTGCTGAATTACAAAACAATGTACCCTGCCCCCTTTTCCCTGTTAATGAGCAATATTTTCACACTTCTGAAGGCATATTTCTATTTCTGCTCAAACACTGCATATTCAATAATTCATCACTCTTTCTCTGAACTCACAACTGCTGTGAGACACGAACGAGAGACAACGCTCAGAAAATGAGCAGGGTGTGTAAGAGCTTGTCAGATGTTGGATTACAGTGTCTAGTGTGCTCCATCCTATTGTGTTCTCTTCCAGTTTGTTACATTTATGGATTGGGTGTGTCAGATGCACATTAATCCACAATGCAGCATAAACAGACTTTAGAAACCATACAAATGACACTAAGGGGCAGTTTCAAGGACAAGGCTTAGATTAAGCCAGAATAACTAGGCCTTTACTTCTATAGTATTCTTTTTTCCTACTATGAAAGTGAATGGGGTCCGCAAACGGTTTTGTGGATGCTTTGTGTTCATCAGAACAAATAAATTTATATGGGTTTGTAACAACATGAGAGTGAGACAAAATGTTGACATTCACACAGGTGATGTTGATTTTCATTTAAGCTCTTTTTGGTTCACATCTTACACTATGTGCACATATGTCACTCACAGCTTGCTGCTTATTCATCCTCTGCTTGCATCCTGTTATTCTCCATCTAGCTTTCTTAAATTTATGCATCAGAAAAAATGCATCAGCTCTGTCTGTGTAGCATGTGACCTATAATGGTTGAGAAACATTGTCCAAAGCAACCTTTATCTGCCTCCTAAGTATTTTGCTTGATATCGTTTTTGTACCAACATGCAACCTGGCAATCCAAAGCACTGTTTTTGATGGGGAAAAGATTCAACCTAAGACATACAGTACTTGCTTACGAATCTGGAGGTCACGTGTTTGTGCCCGTGGCCCAGTGGCATTTTTCACAGCCTGACAACACCTCTGGGCTTTCAGAAACCCATATTGCTCTATAAACCTTAGTGGACCACCTTCACTACTCACAGACTCATCCATCAGCTCTCTCAGAATCCTTTACGCCTTCATACACACCCATATTTCCCAGCGGAAAGCTCAAACGTCGGAAAACAATCTGAGTGCTAAAACAACCATACATACAGACAGGAAGAACCAATTTGTTGGTGCAAATGCTCTTTTATTCATTTCGTATGACTTTTTCGGTCTCTGTTCCTGAATTATGCCTCTTTTGCTATTTGTCACAAAATCAGACCTGACCGTTTTAAACCAATATAAAATTAATAAACGCTATTATAAGATACAATTTAACCAAAAAGTTACGGGGTGCAGCTGTATCATGTCATAGGAGAACTGGCCCTCTCGGCTAAGGTTTTTTCTCTACAAGTGGAGTTGCCACTGTTGCCCAGTTGGCTTACTGGGAGACTGCAGACATTAGCTTAGCATTTTGTAAAATCTGCTGATATAGCTATTGTATTGATCCAGCTACAATATTAAAGACATAACTTTGTACAGTAGGTGTGCAGTGCTGAGAAGCACTTGATGTTGTTACAGTTTCTATGCTTTTTTATGGTATTATTGCAAATTCCTTAAGCCTGGGTTTCCCCATGCTGCCTTGCGCACAAATTTATTCATGGTGCAAGTCTAGCATGGAAACTATGGACTTTTTTGTCCCTGAAATAGGGAACCAATCACAGAACGGGGAGGGGGCAGCAAGACGATGACGACATCTATGCGACACACCGATTGGCTATGAGCTATGTACAGACGCATTTGAGCGCCCAATAAACGGCCTGGGCATATGTAAACCACGCATCAAATACGAGAAAATGAACATGTGGTTCCCAGACCACGTCTCATTCTCTATGAGACTGGTCTGGTGTTAGCCAGGCTAAAATTCCTTAGATAATTTATATAACGTCCTCTTATATGATTTTTTCTTCTTTTAAGGGTCATTTTCATGTAAGATGGAAAGGCATGTCTAGTCTAAAGTTGCCAAAGAATAGATAAAATATGTTAAATTGTGAGTAGAAAGTATGCATAGGAGGTCATAAACCAGAAATGATTTTACATGTCCATTTACAACCCTAAGAAATACTCTATTATTACCTTATTCGGAAGGGTCATGAATAATAATGTTGAGCTCTGCTCGGATTGGTTGTAGCTCACATTAGTAAAAAGACCTTACGTTTGAGCCTGTATCAGATGAAAATAAAGATTTTGAGAAAAAAATCAATTATTCTGAGATTGTAAATGGACGTTTCTGAGTGGTAAGTTTGTGTTTTTTCATTATGGACCTGCAAAATGTAACTGTAATGTCAATAGTAGAACTTCAGCTTAAACACTAGCATATAGCATTAAAGGTAGGGTAACACATTTGATCCTGAAACATTTTTAGTTATGCTGGTTAAAAGTCTCCTCACATCCTGATAGAAGTCACTGTGTTAAGTTGTTTAAATGTATTTGTAAAAATGTATGTCATCTGTGAAAGGCGTAGGACCAAAAAATGTTCAACAAATCATAGATTTCGGTCCGAACGGACGTTTCCTTTTATGTCCCTCATACGTAAGCGTAATTTGAATTCCCACCGCGCAGCGAGTCCACGCAGATACCATACGTCATCGGCGCGTTCACGTGCGCTCTGTCTTTAAACAGCGAGAACAGCAAACTTTTCTGCTGAATTGACAACCTACACAGGAGCAACAAAACTAAATGCATCTTTTATAACAACAACAGCAAAAACTGCCTGGATCAGCAAGAGCAAAAATCCAAATTAACATCGGTAACTTTACTGCTTTACCGCGAGATGCAAACAGCTACAGGAGGCAAAGGGTCTGAAAGGGTCGTTGCACTGTTTATTTTGGTAAGGTAGGTACGCGATATGTTTGTATTGAGATGGATTCAGATATTCTACTTTGATGAAACATTGTGTTGCTTATTAAATTTGTGTTCGTTTACGGATAAGCATAACGATATAGTTACTACGTCTACACAATCGAACGTGTGCTTAAACTAATTCTGATGTAAACCAGTTGTTTATGTTGGTTATTTTGGAAGTGTTATTCACTTTGTACTGCAAAGTTTTCTCACTGGTGAATGAGACATGAGACGTGACCGTCTGATCTGTGCGTGTTCATGTGTTTGGAAAGAGGCGTGACTTTGGATGGCGATTTGACTTGAGGGTGGGATCGAGATTTCATTGCTAGGCGGCTACCGTTAGCATTTTTCAAAATGTGTTACCCTACCTTTAACTAGCATATAGCGCCGCTAACTCAAAAGTCACAACTTTGTTTTTAGCATTGTAACAACATTTTAATTCATTTAATGTTGGGGCGTACATCACAACTGTAACGTCAAAGTTGATGTTATTTAGAGATTGGTCTGTTTTTAGTGGTATTTTGAATACACGAGGTTTATATTAGAAGGAGGAAACAATCATGTACAATATGTCATTACCATATACAGAGTCCTTATTATTCATCTATGCCTAGATAAATACAGTTTTTACATTCTACGGCAACTTTAATATGACGCTTGTTATTTGAACTAACTTAATGTCCGATATTCGAAGAGAAATTACCATTTTATTAGATTATAATCTATCTATGAGGATAATACAATGTGCAATTAAACTATATAAATATATATATGTGTGTGTGTGTGTGTGTGTGTGTGTGTGTGTATATATGTGTATATATAGTATAATTGCCCATTTTAGTGTCCTCATAGATAAATTATACTCTAATATCTATCTCTCTCTCTCTCTCTCTCTCTCTCTCTCTCTCTCTCTCTCTCTCTCTCTCTCTCTCTTATATATATATATATATATATATATATATATATATATATATATATATATATATATATATATATATATATATATATATATATATATATATATATATATACATATATATACATATACACATATATATACATATACACATATATATATATATACATATGTATAGGCTACTTTATATACAGCAACAGAACAAATTAAGAGACCACTCCATTTTTGCCTTTGTATTGTGGTCATTTCAATACAGTGTCTGTTGAATGACAACCAAAACAAAGCTCAGGAGTAACAATAAAATCAATTAAAACACATAAAAGATTCCATCAAATATTCACTTTTAATACCTGTAAAACATTAGCATTGTGTTGTTTAAAAATGAATATAAAATCTTTTTGTCAGCTTGTCCGGTTTCCGTTTTCTGCAATAGCTTTCCATTGATGAATGGTTAGGATAGGACAAAATTAATAATGATAAATAACTTTTTGATATATTTATGGTAAGAAATTTACAAAATATCTAAACCTGATCTTTAAATAAAAAAATCTATCCTATTTTTGGCATAAAAAACAACAATTTTGACCTATACAATGTATTTTTGGCTATTGCCACAAATATACCCGTGCTACTTATGACATATGGTTTTGTGGTCCAGGGTCACATATTTGCCACAGCCATAGAATCACCTCTTATTTACCAGTCTAATCTAATCACCAGTATAATCTAATCTAATTGAATACCTCTTATCGTAATAGGACTGTTATCATGCCCAGGGCTACACTGTTTTCCATTTATTTCACTATTTTGGGCTTGAGTTTGAACCATCCTCTGACTGTGTATTTTATTATAACACAAAACAGCAAGGTTAATCCATCATTAACCTGCATTATCATGTGTGTGCACGCATTTGTGTTTTTTGACATTTGTGTGATGGCAGCCCCAGAGAGTTTAGATCTGCTCTTCCTTCTGTGGTTTAATTTTGGATGACTCACCCACTTTCCACCTTCTTCTGCAAAGGTGCAGGCAACCTCCACCCTGCCTCCACATCGATGCACGAACCCACACCCACACGATACTGCACCCGGGACGCATCGTGATCAAACGCCCCGAAACACAGAGACCCTTTTAGCATCCAATAACTCTGTTTCCAATGGGAAAACAAAGCAGAAAGGCGGGAGATCGTCTGTGGCGATAGAAAGAGTAACTGTCATTTCCATCCACGATCATATCTGTGAACCCGATACAGAAAAACTCCTTCGAATTTTCAATGATTGTTCACAACGCAAGCACCGTTACATAATTCTCATGTGAATAATATATAACAGCCATGTGAGATGTTTGAAGTGTACAGTATGCAGCAGAAAGACGGCGAGGGGTTTAATAATCCCCCATTAAAAATCATATCAAACATCAGTCCTCAAATAGAATTTCAGAACAATCACCCAGAATATTCTGGCTTATTTTCAACCAAAAAGTCTTTGCGTTTGTGTCTAACTTAACATTTCTGCTCTTACAAAAGCTGTATAGTCCCATATACAGTTAATTGTAAGCAAGCCATTCCTACACCAGTGACGCGCTGGTCAATGTATAAACAACCCGCACCCGACAGACGTTTTCAACTAGGCCGCCCGCAACCTGGACCGCAAAAAAAAATTGTACCTGACCCACATTTTTTTTTTAAAGTAGTAATTGTTTAAAATAGTTAATTGGCATCTTTATTTCAAAAGACCCGACCGACCGCGACCCGAATATCATAAAAAATATTTTTGAAAGACTCGTAACCGGATTTCGCTCATTTCGGATCAACCCGCGCATCACTGCTACACAGTCAGAAATAAAGGTACAAAAGCTGTCACTGGGGCGGTACCCTTTCAAAAAGTACAACTTTTTACCTAAAGAGTGCATATTAATACCTCAACGTTACATATTGGTACCAAATGTAGACATATCTGTACCTAAATGGTACATATTAGGACCTTTTGTACCTTTTTTTTGTGTAAACACCGTCAAACTGACATAAAAGACGGGGTGCATGATTTAAAAATAAAAAATAAAACGGGAAAATGGAGTGGGGCCGACTACCAAAACACACTTGTAGCCAATCAGCAGTAAGGGGCGTGTCTACTAATCAACATTGTTGCTTGAGTTGCGTATGTGTGGGGCGGGTCTATCAAAAGAAGGTCCAGATTCTATTGGGGTAAGGGCGTGTTTGTTTAGGTGATTTCAAATATAAACATTGGCTTTCGAAGATCATGCACCCCTCCTTTAACAGACAATGCTTTGATTGGTTGAGCATAACAACCAGCCTGACACAGCTAAGCTTGACTTTAGGGTGGGGTCATCTGTTTGTCCAACCAATGGAAGACAAGAGAGTGGTTTAAAATTACATTTGGCAATATTAGTTAGGCAAAAATTAATTCTCCATGGGTTTTCACTGTACTGTAAGTGCATTATTACAGTAGAGATTTTTTTATTGAGAAATGAGAAATATTATAGCTCCTGTGCGTAATTTAAAAAAAATTTCTTTAAGTTGTATCAAAATAGTTTAAATTCTGGTAAACAAACATTTATCAAGGCCTCTGGAATCAATTTCATTGTGTTTTCATGCAAACGGGCATGAATGTAGAATATTTTAGGTATGAGACATTTCTGAAGTTATCTGAAGGTTATGCATTTTTCTCGGTTGTTTTTTTTGTATATATATATTTGTATATTTTGCTAATTTCACTGTCGCCTGGTCTGTTGCTCTATAAAGTGTTTGTATGCCTTTATGAACTTTTAGTTGGAGCGGTGGAGTGAACTGTTACAATCACAGGTTAATGGTGTGCTCATTGATTTTATAGTGCTTGAAAGCCGGAGCAGGTTTACGCCTGACAGACTTATGAAAAATGTAGTCCCGGGTGAATTTAACCAACATCTATCTTTCCTTGAAATCTTTTTCTCACTCAATCGTTGTGTCCTTTCTTACTTATCCGTTGACTATTTTTAACCTTGTGTGTGTATTGGTATACACAACATATATTTAATCAAGAATACATTCACTATTTTAAATTATTCAAATATATGGCCACCATATTACAGTTTTTCTGAATTGCTAAAACACTAAACCCCAATCTCTGAACCAAATTCATAGTGGCCTGAACCCATTTGTCAAATCATGCACTCTTTTTGCAAAATTCTAAACACAAACTTCTCACTAAAACACACATTTCACACTGCAATGCACTTGTTTTATAAATGCTAAACACAGGCAGGCAAAAGTTGAACACAACTAAAACACCGTTATCATCGAGTAAACACAACAACTCAAAATTCTACACACTTTTATCTAATGGTATTTTTTACCAATTGTGTGAATTGGAAACAGTCTGAGAGGCAGATGAAGAGTATGAGGAAGAAAAGGACACTAGAGACAATGCAATTGGCAAAATTTGCAGTTGGATTGCTGACTTTTTACAAAATACAAGTGCTGCTTACAGTAATATTGAAAACTTACTATGACTTGCAGTACTTACAGTAAAGTATTCACTATATTCACTGAACTAAACTTGTGATTACAGTAATAGAGATTTTTAACAGTATTTGTCAAGTGTGTTGTTATGTACAATAAACATGTATTTTTCTGTAAGCAGATCTCCTGGATGTTGTGTTTTCCATTTTTTAAGGTAGTGTCTAATGGATGCTTGTAGTGTTTTATATTATAGACTTATGTGTGTATGATTTGAAAGCTTAGTTTGATTTTGAGTACAAGTGAAATGGTTTTGAAGCAATTGTTTGATTTTGCTGGAAGAGTCAGGGGTTCTGTGAATTTTGTTTAAAATTGGGATTTGTGTTTAAGGTTTTGAGAAAATGAGTGATGGTTTCAAAAAATGTGTTTTAGCAATTCAGAAAAACTGTATACCTACTATACAGAACTTGATCCCCTCTTTATATGCACTGTTGCACTGGATATAATTGTTTGCCTGAACATAAACAGAAATGTTAAAACTAAAGTAACCCCTTACGAAAATTAACCATGGTTTTACTACAGTTAAAACCAAAAAATCATGGTTAGTGTAGTAAAACCATGGTTTTGCTGATAGACACCAAAAACCCATGGTTATTACACTTTTACCACAATAAAACCATAAGGGACAAATGTGGGCCAGGTTATTTTCAAGTCCTGTTACATCACTGAATATTGATATAAAGTTCTCTCCCTTCAATTAAGTAATGCTAACCTATTGATTGGACTGACCAAATGTACTCTTTAACTCGATAAATCGTAAAGGTCAAACCATATTAAAAGTCTAAAAACTAATAAAGATGATTGACATTCATTGACTCTCAATCAGGATGATAATAATCCATTTAGTCTATTTATGATATGGTGAACCGAGCATAACGCTTTGAATAAATCATGAGCTTATTTTGCAACTAATTGGGTTACTAACAATCTCATTAGGGTTCGCTGTAGTTCACAGAACAGTCTACCTATTGATCAAAGAAATCGATACGACACAAATCTATTCATCACGTCCAATAAAACACAACCTCACTGGGAATGAACAAAAGTGACCTTTTTAATCATCTGTAAAGAAAGAAAAAGGGACAAAATGAAAGAAAGTGTATGTGTATGTGAGATAGATAGATAGATAGATAGATAGATAGATAGATAGAGAGAGAGAGAGAGAGAGAGAGAGAGAGAGAGAGAGAGAGAGAGAGAGAGAGAGAGAGAGAGAGAGAGAGAGAGAGAAACTCATGAGTTCCACTAGGGACTGTGGGATGCTTTCATGTGGAGGTGCATGCATAACTAAACTAAATTAATTTAACAAAGAAAACTCCAGAAATAGACCTCCCTCAAACCTACACTAAGAAAGGATGTGTTAATTTTTTAATTGCATTCAACCACATGTTTTAGCAGGGATTTTAAAGAATACTTTTAACATTGACCCTAGTCTTATCTGTTGGTTGTTGAATTTTTTAACTAATAGATCTCAACGTGTAAGAGTGAATGGCATTTTATCTGATGTTCTTTTTACCTCCACTGGTTCCCCACAGGGATGCGTCCTCTCCGCGGTCTTATTTATATTATATACAAATGCATGTCAAAGCCAACATACTAGGCGTCATATTATTAAGTATGCTGACGATTCAGTGATCGTGTCACTGTTGACACACAATGACCCCGTGCATGGCGCTATTTTAAATGATTTTACAGAGTGGTGTAAGTCGTCCTTTATCAATATCAATACGGAAAAAACTAAAGAAATGTTGATAGATTTTAGAAAGAATCCTCCACCCCCCACCCACTCTTCTATTAATGATCAGGATATAGAAGTGGTGAAGCAATACAAATACCTTGGAATTATTATTGATGACAAACTCACCTTTGAGCCACAGGTAGACGCTGTCTGTAAGAAATCACATCAACGTATGTTTTTTTAACGTAAACTTCGGAATTTTAATGTTGATAATACTTTTATGAGGATGTTTTACTGTTGTTTTATTGAATCCACTATTTCATTTGCTCTTGTGAGTTGGTTCGGGTCCCTTTCACTTAAAAACAAGAACAGGCTTCAAAACATAGTGAAGGTGTGTGGCAAAATTTCCCACAATCCCTTGCCTGATTTAAACACTCTATATGAGACTAGGACTGTCAAGAAGGCACATTCAATCTTAGCTGATCCATGCCACCCATTGTACGGCTGTTTTATTTTGTTGCCGTCAGGTCGTAGATTCAAAGTGCCTAAATGCAGGACCAACAGACACAAACATTCTTTTGTCCCCGCTGCTATAGGTGGTCTTAACAAGTTAATGTGAGTTGCGGACTACTGTGTTGTATGTATTTAATTTATTTCAGTTGATTGTATGGTTGTTGTTTTGTGTAATGTGTATTGTAGCCTGCTGCACAACAAATTGCCCCTCGGGGATAATAAAGTTTCTTGAACTTGAACTTGAACTTGTTATCCTATTTAACACCTTATGTGTTATTTTAACATGTTATGTGTCATTTCTTGTTGATTTTGAGTTCAAATAAAAACAATGTGTTAAACAACACCAAGTGTGTTGTTCTAAAATAACACAGAGATGTGTTAAGGACAACACACTAGATGTGTTGTCCTTAACACATCTCTGTGTTATTTTTACACATTCGTTTTAAGAGTGTACAAGTCAGGCATAAAAGCTTTCTTATAGAGTATAAACAGCTAGCAGCTATATTGGCATCATAAAAAAGCATTATGATTTATTTCTCCATCCAACACAATGTAAGATTTTTATACTCTTAAAAGAGATGTCTAATATTATTTCATGCATTTCGACTTATTAACACTGTTAAACAGTTAGATTCTCATTCTAAACATGAGAAAAGTTAAAATAAAAGACAGTTGGACGTATGATGGAGGATTTCTGTGAAAAAAAACTTCGTCAGGATTCGTACAAATTTCGTAAAGTTTAAAAACTGTTTGTCTATGGTCTGTATGAATAACACTGTTACCATGCTAAACATGGTAAAAAGTAAAAAAAATAAAACACGGTTGGACGTATGACAGAGGATTTCTGTGACAAATACACTTCGTCAGGGTTCGTACAAGTTTCGTAAAGTTTTTTTGAGTATGGTCCTGTATAAATAACACTGTTAAAGAATTCGATTATCACGTTAAACATGGAAAAAAAGTTAAAAGTAAAAAAACAGTTGGATGTATGACGGAGTTTTTCTGTGCCGAACACACTTCACCAGGGTTCGTACAAATTTCGTAAAGTTCATTTGACTATGGTCTGTATGAATAACACTGTTAAAGAGTTAGATTTGACGCTAAACATGGGAAAAAGTTAAAAATAAAAAACGGGTGGACGTATGACGGAGTATTTCTGTTCCGAATACACTTCGTCAGGGTTCGTACAAGTTTCGTAACGTTTTTTTGAGTATGGTCCTTTATAAATAACACTGTTAAAGAATTCGATTATCACGTTAAACATGGAAAAAAAGTTAAAAGTAAAAAAACAGTTGGATGTATGACGGAGTTTTTCTGTGCCGAACACACTTCACCAGGGTTCGTACAAATTTCGTAAAGTTCATTTGACTATGGTCTGTATGAATAACACTGTTAAAGAGTTAGATTTGACGCTAAACATGGGAAAAAGTTAAAAATAAAAAACGGGTGGACGTATGACGGAGTATTTCTGTTCCAAATACACTTCGTCAGGGTTCGTACAAGTTTCGTAACGTTTTTTTGAGTATGGTCCTTTATAAATAACACTGTTAAAGAATTCGATTATCACGTTAAACATGGAAAAAAAGTTAAAAGTAAAAAAACAGTTGGATGTATGACGGAGTATTTCTGTGCCGAACACACTTCACCAGGGTTCGTACAAATTTCGTAAAGTTTTTTTTGTCTATGGTCTGTATGAATAACACTGTTAAACAGTTAGATTCTCATTCTAAACATGAGAAAAGTTAAAATAAAAGACAGTTGGACGTATGATGGAGGATTTCTGTGAAAAAAAAACTTCGTCAGGATTTGTACAAATTTCGTAAAGTTTAAAAACTGTTTGTCTATGGTCTGTATGAATAACACTGTTACCATGCTAAACATGGTAAAAAGTAAAAAAAATAAAACACGGTTGGACGTATGACAGAGGATTTCTGTGACAAATACACTTCGTCAGGGTTCGTACAAGTTTCGTAAAGTTTTTTTGAGTATGGTCCTGTATAAATAACACTGTTAAAGAGTTAGATTTGACGCTAAACATGGGAAAAAGTTAAAAATAAAAAACGGGTGGACGTATGACGGAGTATTTCTGTTCCGAATACACTTCGTCAGGGTTCGTACAAGTTTCGTAAAGTTTTTTTGAGTATGGTCCTGTACAAATAACACTGTTAAAGAGTTAGATTTGACGCTAAACATGGGAAAAAGTTAAAAATAAAAAACGGGTGGACGTATGACGGAGTATTTCTGTTCCGAATACACTTCGTCAGGGTTCGTACAAGTTTCGTAACGTTTTTTTGAGTATGGTCCTTTATAAATAACACTGTTAAAGAATTCGATTATCACGTTAAACATGGAAAAAAAGTTAAAAGTAAAAAAACAGTTGGATGTATGACGGAGTTTTTCTGTGCCGAACACACTTCACCAGGGTTCGTACAAATTTCGTAAAGTTCATTTGACTATGGTCTGTATGAATAACACTGTTAAAGAGTTAGATTTGACGCTAAACATGGGAAAAAGTTAAAAATAAAAAACGGGTGGACGTATGACGGAGTATTTCTGTTCCGAATACACTTCGTCAGGGTTCGTACAAGTTTCGTAACGTTTTTTTGAGTATGGTCCTTTATAAATAACACTGTTAAAGAATTCGATTATCACGTTAAACATGGAAAAAAAGTTAAAAGTAAAAAAACAGTTGGATGTATGACGGAGTTTTTCTGTGCCGAACACACTTCACCAGGGTTCGTACAAATTTCGTAAAGTTCATTTGACTATGGTCTGTATGAATAACACTGTTAAAGAGTTAGATTTGACGCTAAACATGGGAAAAAGTTAAAAATAAAAAACGGGTGGACGTATGACGGAGTATTTCTGTTCCAAATACACTTCGTCAGGGTTCGTACAAGTTTCGTAACGTTTTTTTGAGTATGGTCCTTTATAAATAACACTGTTAAAGAATTCGATTATCACGTTAAACATGGAAAAAAAGTTAAAAGTAAAAAAACAGTTGGATGTATGACGGAGTATTTCTGTGCCGAACACACTTCACCAGGGTTCGTACAAATTTCGTAAAGTTTTTTTTGTCTATGGTCTGTATGAATAACACTGTTAAAGAGTTAGATTTGATGCTAAACATGGGAAAAAGGTAAAAATAAAAAACAGTTGGACGTATGACGGAGTATTTCTGTTCTGAATACACTTTGTCAGGGTTCATACAAGTTTCGTAAGTTTTATTTTGAGTATGGTCCTGTTTAAATGACACTGTTAAAGAGTTTGATTTTCATGCTAAACATGGCAAAAAGTTAAAAATAAAAAACAGGTGGACGTATGACGGAGTATTTCTCTCTGAATACACTTCGTCAGGGTTCATACAAGTTTCGTAAGTTTTATTTTGAGTATGGTCCTGTTTAATTGACACTGTTAAAGAGTTTGATTTTCATGCTAAACATGGCAAAAAGTTAAAAATAAAAAACGGTTGGACGCATGACAGAGTATTTCTGTGACAAATACACTTCGTCAGGGTTCGTACAAGTTTCGTAAAGTTTTTTTGAGTATGGTCCTGTATAAATAACACTGTTAAAAAATTAGATTCTAACGTTAAACATGGAAAAAAAGTTAAAAATAAAAAACAGTTGGATGTATGACAGAGTATTTCTGTGCCGAATACACTTCACCAGGGTTCGTACAAGTTTCCTTAAGTTTTTTTTTAGTATGGTCCTGTATAAATAACACTGTTAAATAGTTAGATTCTCATGCTAAACATGGGAAAAAAGTTAAAAATAAAAAACAGTTGGAGGTATGACGGAGTATTTCTGTGCCAAATACACTTCGCCAGGGTTTATAAAAGTTTCGTAAAGTTTTTTTTTTTGAGTATGGTCCTGAATGAAAAAACAGTTGGACATATGACGGAGTATTTCTTTGCCGAATACACTTCGTCAAGGGTTTGTACAAGTTTTTTTTTGAGTATGGTCCTGAATGAAGGACAGAATTCCTTGTATGGGCACTTCTACCAGAAAAGCACATATCAACCACAGCGAAAGCAAGAGCATGCCCCATAATATTTGGGATGTGTATCAGCAAAAATCTTATGATACAATATGCATCAAGATAAAGGGGTTGTGATGAAATATGTTGCAATACATTGTGATGCTGTCATAAAGAACACACCACCATATGCAAACCTTAAAAAGAATGCTGTCAAACAACAGCTTTCATGATTTTTTATATATATCAATATTGTTTTTTTTGTTTGTTTCTTCACTCAATATCGTATTGCCAAACAAAATATCATGATGCGAACATTTATCAATATTTTCTTTCACTCTGCTTTGTTTGTCCATAGGTTTATTAATCAATGCATAAATATTGTTCCTGTAGCTCAGTAGCAGAGAATTGCAGTAGCAGTGCAAAAGGTTTTAAGTTTAATCCCAGGGAACACACATACTGATAATGCATACTTGTTGTAATGGATAAAGGTGTCTACCATTTGCATAAATGTAAATATTGGGGGTTGTAATTGCTCATTTTAATAATTAGGTGGTTACCTCCTCCCATCCTCTTGGCAACCACGCCCCTGGGTACAGCATGCCACTGCCAACATAAAGGATGTGGGTTTGAATCCCATCATAAGCATTTGCCAATTGCATGAATGTAAAACATATTTTTATCAGGATTTTTTAAAGCTGTATGTAACATTAAAGATTCATTTATTTCGTGCATACGTACAGTAACAGATAGCAGAGATAGCAAATGGTGCTCTGCTGCCGAGCCACATTTTAACATGTGCCTGCTTCTTGCAAGCATTTGCTAAAAATAGACCAGCACTAGTCTGCTGTTAGTTCACACTGGTAAGGAAGACAGTACTGGATGGGTGTGTGTGCGTCACCATGTGTATCTGAACGCATCTCTGGGTGCCATCGTGTGTTTCTTCACACGTAAGACCACATAGTCTTTGAACTACCACAACTGATTTCCTACCGCACACACTGTTTTACTCTTTCACCTCCTGGCAGACTGCAAAATGTTGAGACTTAATACAATGTGTAGGTGTTGATAAGTATGCAGTTGCCGTTTGCCAGAGCAACAGTGCAGAGATTATGTGATTGTAAACATACTGACTATAAATAAACTCTACGATGTCTCTATCGTAGTCTCCATGGTGCCGTTTAACTGACACTATAATGAAAAACAAACCAAGCACTCGATTCGTTCAGTCCGCTTTTAAATCACACATCCTGTTTCCTCACCGTTTTGTGCTGAAACATCTCAGATTAGTCAGTATATGGTGGTTAAATGACTCGAATCGACTCGATGTCTGGCTTCGCAGCAGACAGTCGGGTCTCTGGGGATGCAGGAAGGATCTGCTATATATTCTGTAAGGGGGTCATGGGGCTGATCCAGAAGTTCTGTCATATAGGATGGATGAAGCGGTGCATTGTGGGACATTTGTGTGGGAAGAATCCGAGTACGAATAATTAAAGAGAGCGTTTGTCTTGGAACAGTTTTGTGCATGATGTAATGCACGAAACATACATTTGTGCTTGGAAAGATTTTTTAATTGTAAAAAAGATATTAAAAGTGTGTCTCACATGATTTCTTGTAAATGAGAATTTTTATCAGGCTCCCATGTTTAGATTTGGTGATTTCACTTTAAAAGAAAACACCACTGTTTTCAATATTTTACTATGTTCTTACCTCAACTAAGATGAATTAATACATACCTATCTTTATTCAATGCTTGCACTTAATCTTTGTACAGTGTGTTGTGAATGTGTTAGCATTTGACTAGCCTAGCCCAATTCATTCGCAAGGATCCAAACAGGGATTAATTTAGAAGCAACCAAACACTTCCATGTTTTCCCTATTTACAGACGTTCTAATATTGACGGAAGTTTGAGCGAGAGGGGGAGTAGTCAGGAGTGATGATGTTACTGCGTGCTGAGGTCAAAATGCTCGTCCGCCATACAATATAGTTCTCATTTTTTATTTGCTTAAAAAAATCACCATTTTTTTTTGTGCCATAATGTACTTACTCGTGTAACTACTCATGTAACAGTCTTTAACTCTTTCCCCGCCATTGACGAGATATCTCGTCAATTAAGAGAAAACGCTTCCCTGCCAATGACGAGATTTTCCGTCTTTCCGCAATACCGCTATTATCCAGCGGGTGGCGCCCTTCCGCAACTTTTTAAAACCGGAAGTATTGCCCTATGGCAAGCTGCTGCATGTCCGTGTCTGTTTTAAAGATCGCTCTGAATGGGATCTCTATGAAAAGTCCGTCATAAAAATGGAATTATCTCTGCTTTTTGCTCAAAATATGGTGTTTTTGCAAAAACCTACCCATATTCAAAAGCTGATTGCAAAAGAACCACTAAAGGTAGGATGAAACGGTTTTTTTGTTTGAAAGCAGAGGGTCTGTTCTTTCATATGGTATATTGTATGTTTATATATTTAAAGAAGAACATTTTCTGGAAGGCATTAAACTTTGGTGAAAATCATGAAAAACGCTGGCGCTGGCTGGCAACTTTTTTTAAAAATGCTGGCGGTGAAAGAGTTAAATAGGGACAACATGGAAGTGTTTGGTTTTTCTAATTTCATCCCTGTTTGGATCCTAAGGAATGAATGGGGCTAGGCTAAATGCTAACACTTTCACGACGCGCTGTACAATGTTTAAGTGCATGCACTGAAAAAAGATACATCTAAATGGAGATAAGAACATAGTAGAATATTGAAAAACTGTGGTGTTTTCCTTTAATGGCAATGACAATTTTATTAGTCAATAATTGAGAAATGTCACTTTAGTCATTTAATTGGTTTTAACAAATTTGACGTTTTTCCAACGCCGTTTCATGGCAATTCGTATGCATTTTACGAGGTGGCTAATTCGTATTAATTCGTTCAACCACATTTGTATATTTTTGTACGATTTGCTTTTGCCCCGTGACATTGGGGTTAGGGTTGGGATTTCGTAATTTTTTTATAAAAATCATATGTATTTGTACAATTCACTACGTACGAATTCATACGAATTAGCCAGCTCGTTAAATACATACGAATTCTGATGAGATCAGGCTAGTCTTTCTTCTAAAACACCAAGTCCTCCAGTTGTCTTCAGGACACATTTTTAGGTATTTTTGATGAAAACTGAGCGGCTTGTGACTGTTTGATTTAGTTGACGTAGTTGCCAGTGTACAGACACAGAATATGCTAGCAAGTAATTTATGAATTTTTATGGGCTGTTTTTTAGTATAATAAAAAATTAGGGCTGTTAATAACGCGTTAACGCAAATTCATTTTAACACCACTCATTTTTTTTAACCCCACTAATTTTATTAATGCTCGATTAACGCAACACGCAATTTCTGTTTGACCCTTGGTCTAGCCCACGGCTGGATGAATTGAAACACAGCAAGTGACCCATGCTGATGAGTTGGAGGTTTTCATAAAAATAAGAACTTTAAGCTCTCGTCTAGCGAATCCAATGCTCTAAATGGTCATTAAACATCTAAAATGATCTTTATCTGTACCTTTCCTGAGAGGTGGACCATCCCAAATCCATAATCTAAAGCAAAGACGCGTCTTCATTCACTTGTTCGTATTTTGTTTTTGTTTTTAAAGCATGCAGAGAAATTATAGAAATTATAGAAAATAGACTGCAGGACTTGCTTGATGTTAAAATAATTATTAAGAGAGAGAAAGTTCAAGACCCAATTGATGTTAAAAGAATTATTAAGAGTGACAAAACTCAAAAGCGATCTTCCTGACGCTGACGTCTGAAGCGCATGAACACAAACGCACGAGTGCGCAACCCCAATATATATATATAGACATCTACACAAAATTACAGTTTTAAAAATATCTGTTTTGACAAGAATTCACGCAGGTATGACCTATAATCTGGTATATCTGAAGTGAATGTTTGGTTAACTGTTGAGGAAAAGTATCTGTTGTGTAACATTATATTAAACCCTTGCATTAGCCTACAGTATATCTTAAAGCGGTCTTTGCCAGCACAGGTCAAAAATGATGCAGCAGCAAACAGAAATGGAGAAAGAACTAGGTCTTCTAAGGGAAAATCATGTATAAAACTATGGCTAATGTTCGGTTGAAAATGAAAACAGGCTGTTGTAAACATACATTTGCATATAGCATATACACATCCAAATCCATGTTGATTAGAGCATTAAAAACTTGAAAAGTGTTAAATTTAGGTCAATTTAGAACAGCTAAAAATGTTAGATTAATTTGCGATTAATCGTGAGTTAACTCATGAAATCATGTGATTAACTCTAGATTAAATATTTAAGTCTATTGACAGCCCTAAAAAAAGTTAAAAAAAAAAACAAAAACAAAAAAAACGTTGGCGCCTACTTCAGCAGGTGATGTCAGCTCGTAACATGCACTGAACAACCAAGGAGGAGAACAAATTGTTGAATAAAATATTTTGTTTTCTTTCCGCACTCGTCGCTTCATAATATTAATATTGAACAACTTATGGCACATGGATCTTTTTTGACAATGCCCTTTTATTCTTTTCTGGGCTTGATTGTCTAAATCAAACTACAGTTTATGGGACAGCCTTGTGGTTCTAATTAAACGTATCTATAAATGTGTTCTGAAGACAATTTTAGCACTTGGTGGTTTAATTAGAACGACACATGACACGTCATTTTAGGGTGAATTAACCCTTCAAGCTCTTTAAATATTTATTTTAAAAAAATCATATTTAGGATTCTATAGGTAAACAAGAAGATATATTTGAGTTTTGGTGTCGACATAGGGGTACTTGAGTTTTACTGATATGGCTGTGGGTGTACATAACACAAAGATTGGGAAACAATAGCATACAATTTATTTCCAGTGTTACTCAAGCATTCCATCGCTACCTCAAATATCTTTATTTTACAGACAGATCTGTGGTGTGTGTGTGTGTGTGTTTTTCGGGCGGATGCTCTGCAGCTTACAATCGCGCTGCACTTTTCCTGTCGCGTACAACCTTGCGTAACAACACTCTATTACCCCAACCAGAAACCAGGACCCAGAAGAGGACGAGGAAAGCTGATTTCAAATCATACTTAAAATAATACATAACCACTTACAGACATCCCTTCAATAGGACTGTGATTTGTACTGTATATGTCATCTTTCCCAAATGGCTAATTTCCAATATATTCTCACTTTCGTTTAATACTCACCCTATAGAGCATCATAATCTCTTTCAGAAGCAGAAACTAACAATGATAACGGCAAACTAGTGGCATCAATAACACCTTTCACCTTTCTTTAGTCACGAACGAATTATGCCTGTAACTTTTGGTACCGTTTGGAGACGGCGTTGCTATTTTAAAGTCAGAGAACCGTCAAAGTGATTAGGCAACATGGGTGATGATGAGTAGAGAAAATAGATAAAGGCTATTATGCCCTTCGCCCCGAAGAAATGAATCAATATTGTGTAGTGTTATGGATGAAGCCTGTTAGTCTAATGCGTATCACAACAGGCCCCGAAATACTGCTAAGTGCTTAAATGCCTATCGAGTTTGATGCAGCCCATTTCTATTTCCTGATCATATGATAGCCAGTGATGAGAAATAGATGGCAAGGGGGGTTCCTGTCTGCCTGTATGAGAGGAACGGCAACATGAATCTTACTTTCTGTCATCCGTGGTGGGAAGAAAGAAACAAGAGAACGGCTCTCCGCCGGGGCACCACCTCTCCACCAAGCACGGCACAGAAGATGACGCCAATGAATCTAAGGCATTCAGGTCATTCAATAGCTACAGTTTGTGGGATTAAACCTGACTGTGGATAACAAGGCATTGTTTTAAAAAAATCTACTAAAAATCCCTATACTCTTTCAAAGTGCACTATTTGAAGTGAAAGCAAAAATAGTGAATATATACTTCATAAGAAGGTTCATAAAGTTATCGATGATCTCTGCATATTTAAGCCTAATCTGTGGTTGTGTGTCACACGTTGACCACTCTGCGTATTTTTGACGTAGGCTGCATTTGTGGGTTTCCCTTCGCTCTCATCTTCGTTCCTCCTTTGGTCTCCTCCAGCCCTGCTTCTGTATAGTGTTAAAATATTAAGGATATTTTTTCCAGTCACTGCATTTGATGTCCTAAACCCTCCCCACGGTCACACATATTCCTCTCTGATCCATAGGGACGATTCATTTTTCCATCTATCACACACACACACTTCCTCTGTTTGAAGCGTAGCGGTTGTTACGTGACCCTGAATACACGTTAACACAAACAGTGACAGGAGTGCATCGCGTGCATACTAAGCCCATGCCGTGCACAGCGCACGGGGGAGAGCGTCAGCAGAAAACGGATAGAGAGTCCAAACTGACCGAATCGTGCACCTAATTCACAGCGAGCTGGTTTCTGCATCCTGCTGCAAAAGCGTGACAGTCACATGATAACACAGACTCCGGCCATGTGGTTAAAAATAACATCTGTCAGGATGTTGCAGGTTTATAAATATACAGTCAACAAGCGGAAGAAGTAAGCTTTTTAAGACTGTTAGTGGTTTTGGTGGACAGAACATGACATGGCCTTTTTTTGAGGATGCACCACTTGAAGTCCAAGTTTAGTTGATGCAGGCCTTTTTACACCTGGTCACTTCATATGTTTTCTCTAATCAGATAGTTATCTGATTTTTTAAAACTGTTCCATTTACATTTGGCCACATCTTGGTAAAACGGATTAGAATCTGATCTTTTAATCCCGCCCAAAATGCAAATACACTATTTATTACTCCGCCTTAAAAAACTTAAGACGACGTTTATGCAACAGAAGGCAGCACTTACTGTATGTTGTACTGTATGTTGGGCAGGGGACGCGTGTCTCCTTGCTCAGCATGAGCCGAAGCTCGCCGTACAGTGCAGCAGGAGAGTGACGAAGCGGTGATTTAACGTACAGGTCCATGACTTTCACTTTTAAGTTTTATTTCTTTGTTTAATATCATTAGAGTTTCTCATTAAGACTCTTTTATTGGTTCTAGGAAGCTTTTTTACCCGCTGTCGTTGCAACGAGCGTGTCGTCTTTGTTTGTTTACTTCTTTGACGGCTAACTTTCGGGTGAAGTGCTTACGTTTGGGAGGAGTTATGCACTGAAAGATGTGGTTTCATCAACCAGATGTGTTTAGATTTGTCCAGTTTCGTCTGAAATGCGTCCCAGACCACCTCCTGAAGTGGTTTGAGCGGATTTAAATTCGTCTCGAAAACGTTTCGAAGGGCATTTACACCTGGTCTTTTAACGATCGGATAGCTATCCGATCAGAGAAAACGCATGAAGTGACCAGGTGTAAAAAGCCCCTTAAAGTATAAGCTGAAGTGTCAAGTATTTAGGGTAAACTTGCCTTTCACTTGAGCAACAGCAGGCAACTGCAGGATCTCTTAAACCTAAATAAAAATTAAATCCTAATTCTAATCGAATGACTTCAGGACTTTTTTTGTTTGTATCTTAAAAAAAGTGAAAAATAAATATGGAAGGACATTAAAACTTTGCTAAAATAACAATGCTGGTGATGGTGGCCTAAGACTTTTGCACAGTATTGGTGCACGAGGCAAAAACTAACGCAGGGTTAGTTGTAACACGGACTGTTTACATGTTGCACAAGATTGAGCGTTTTGGTTTTCCAGTATTTTTTCACGCCGCCAAAAGACGATCTCCCGCAAATTATTGGAAATGTATAATGTTTTTCCAGAGAGTTATTGATGAACGAGTGTTTTTGTGGCATGTAAGCACATTTTTTCATCATATGTTTTTTTCGGTTTCTAAGTTTGGTGTGTAAGATACCAAATCCAATGCTATGTCATATTGATCAGTGTCTTGTTGACTAAAACATAGCATCGTTTTGAAATATGTCTGCAGCTCTTAGCAACTTTTTTGGTGGGCTTGAAAATATTTTGACCCAGCGGAGTTATTTGTAATGCTGTGTTACAACTCACCCCTAAGCACTTACGATATAAAAAACAGCTAATGTTAAAGTAATTCTTGCTTTTGTTTTAAATAGGCTACACACAAATGATTACTGGCTGCCAACAAAATAAACATGCCTGTCTTATCAAAAATCGTGTGTCAAATAAATTTTTGTTCATATCTTTAATATTGATTGAATAAGGTCAAGTCAAAGATTGAAATTATAATGAAATGAATGGCTAAAATCAGACTTTAATGCTCATTATCTCAGAATTTGATTTTGAAACTGTAGTATGGTTATTACAGAAAATATATTTGTTATACAGTAATTGTGTTGCTTTTTCTCACATATTTAGACATTTGTATCCATTTATAATTAAACTATTGTTAGAAAAGGGTTGGATGAATGAATACAGTGTGGATACCTGTCTATTGGCAGATATATAAACAATATCCACTTAAGTATATAGACAAAATAGTATTGAAATATTTGCCTGCAAACTTCATTTAGCAAGTGTTACAACTAACCCCCTGCCTGTTCCAATTAACCCCACCTTTTTAAGTAAGTTGTAACGTTTGCACTTCTGTCACGTTTGGTGTAATTGTCCAAGAATGGTAAGTAAAAAAAAAAAAAACTTTAAATGTTCATTTGTAGCAGAGATGTGTAAAAATATAATTAATCAAACTCAAATATTTTTTAAATGATTGAGCCAAAACTAAAAAGCGTTAGGTTGTGCCCCGCTCTCCCCTACTGTTTATTCATGAAACCCATGTCAATTATGTATAATTGGCATGGGTAGGGAGTGAGAGTGGTTAAATAATACACTGTCAGAAAATTGGTCCAAATATGTACCCCAGCTATCACTGGGGCGAAACGCTTTTTAAAAAGTACAGCTTTGGACCTAAAGATTTCATACTACCTTATAGGTACAGATTGGTGCAAAATGTCTACATATCTGTACCTAATATTAGGGTACTACTGCCCCGGTGCCAGCTAGGTACATATTTTGACAATTTTTCTGACAGTGTACCGTATAGGCAAATTATATACAGAAGGTGTGATTCAATGTAAATGTATACTTAAAGTACATGTATTTTATAAAGATATAGACATATACATTATTTTATATAAATTGCATACATTTTTGTCTGAGTATGACATAATGACAGGTGAAACAAAACGACTGCATTCACTGAACCCGCTAAAGTATGTAGTCCACACACACACACAAACACACATTCTGGTTTCCATGTTTTGTGGGGACATTCCATAGACGTAATGCATTTTATACCATACAAACTGTATATTCTATTCCCCTTACCTGCCCCATTCCCTAACCCCAACCATCACAAAAACCTTTCTTGTACCTTAGATTTTCAATTAACATCATCTTGTTTGATTTATAAGCTTGTTTCCTCATGGGGACATCAAAATGTCCCCACAAGGTCACAAAAACACTGGTATTCCTATCTTTGTGGGGACAATTGGTCCCCACAACGTGATAATTACCAGGTACACACACACACACACACACACACACACACACACACACACACACACACGCACACGCACACACACACACACAGTAAAAGCTTGACTTGCAGCGTAAGAGGATTTCATTCATCCATATTCACTACATTGGACAGACTCTGGCAGTTTTTTCGGTCAAGCATGCGCTGAGGGACATAAGCTCCTGGTGTGAAGTCACTTTCTTGGTTGAATGAAGTCTATCCTGCTGCACCCAGAATAACTTGACACTTAGGCATCACACTATTAATTGCAGTCTCCGAATGCAGACACTACGAATCACAGGTGCTAGGAAACACTAAATTAACATTAACCAGTCGCACCAATACATCTACACTGTCAAAACTATGTACCCAAGCTGTCACTGGGGCAGCAGTACCATTTCAAAAAGTACCCCTTTGTACCTAAAGACTTCATATTAGTACCTTAGAGATACATATGGTACCTAATGTATACATATCTGTACACCCTAAGAAAGGATGTGCTTATTTTAACACATTGTTTTGTGTTGAACTACTTAACACATTATGTGTTATTTTAACACTTTATGTGTCTTTTCGTGTTGATTTTGAATTCAAATAAATGAGATGGACAACACAAGATGTGTTAAAACAACACAAAGTGTGTTATTAAAAAAAATAACACAGAGATGTGTTGTCCTACAAGGTGTGTTAATTTAACGCATTCATTTTAAGAGTATACCTAATGGTATTAGGACCTTTGAAAGGGTACCGCCCCAATGACAGCTGGGGTACATATTTAGATTTTTTTTCTGACAGTGTATGTATTTTTAATATATTTGCATATTCATGTACCATGCAATTGTAAGACCACCTAACATGGATATATATCCAAAAGTCCATGCAGTATCATGGATGCTCAATAAACCATGCCATTGTGTACAAAAATCCTATAGATATTGTAGTATTCTTCTGTACTATTTCTCTGTAAGTGGAACAGGACAATGAGAAATTCATTCAGGGCACACTTATAACCCATCTTTACCTCATTACTTTACTCTCCCCCTTTTACCTCACATCTCAAGAAAATACAGAATCGATAAGGACATCAATATGAGCCCATTCAATATTCTCAAGTCTACTCCAAAAGATCTGAGTGCAGACTTAATTATGTTTTTAAACATGTACTGTCATAAATGTTTCATATCTACTGCATACATTTAGCCTATATAGAATGGTTATATAAAGTGCCAGATAAGAGTGTATTAAACTTAACATCAACAATGCAAAGCATTAAAGGCGAAAGAATAACCATCAAAGTTAAGCATTTTTGTGATATGCGTAATGTGGCTATTTATAAACCATATGCATGGAGACATCATCGTGCGCGCTTACCGTGCGTTTCACCAAGCCAGAGAGACTGATGCTGCGCGCAGGATCTCCATCCTCTTCGATACACTTCTACTGTTCGCGATCATAATGTGAATGTGCAGAGAGACGCGAAGATTATAAGGTTTCCTCCAGGACACAGAGCACCAGACTGGGCAGCATGGCTGGTATATGTCGCTAAATAGATCTGGTGTAAAGCGCAGTCAGTTCCGCCTCCTCTAGACTGAGTTTAGAGAGACAGCGAGCGGAGACTGCGATGATCGTTCACTTTCTCCTGGCATATGGAGCATGTGATGGAGAATCATCCCTCCATCGTCGAGAACCCGATCAGCGCCACCCAATGGAACAAAAACTCATTAAATGAATGACTTTCTCTATAGTCTTCTAACGCAGGGGGTTTTCAAAGCGCGGGGCGCGCCTCTCAGAGCATCTCAGGGGAGGTGAACAATATATACACATTTTTACATTATTTATAGATATTAGTTGAAATTACGTTGCTACCGTCATGAATTTAAGTACTGATTATACGTTTGTGTTCAGGAGCAGTTTACAACCGTGTTTTTTCGGCGAAGCCCTTCCATGTCAACGGAACTTGCTGTAACGTCACTATTTAGTGTTTAGTGAATAACGTTGACAGAAATGCGCGTCATATGATTGCTTTGTAGTATTATTAAGCAGCCGATTTTCTCACAACAGCTGCGCTATAATGCAATGCAGTACAGTATGCAATGCAATGCAATTAAACGCGCAACTCATTGCGCGGCGCGCATTCGAGTGTTGCGTTGGTATATGGGGCTCTAGCACATAATGCAGGGCCTATCTTTTACAAAATAGTACAGTGATGTTTGCATTATTATAAATAGTGATTTAAATTTCAGTTTTTGTATTTCTTTTACATTTCTTTTACCACTTTTAAGTCTTCTGATTGTTTGGACTCCATCCACGGTTGATAAAGAGTTATTGCAATTTCAAATAGCTATGTTCTGATATTTAAATATGGAGCAGCATAGTTTTGCTCTGTTATTTTTCATCATTTGCAATATAGTATCAGTCCCAGGCTAAAATGCATGTCTGAGCTGCATTCATTTAAAACACTTTGCACTGACATATCTGAACATTAATGCCAGTGTTTTGTCTCAAGATGCATTGTTTTTTGTACTTAAATGTCCTAATATAACTAAGGCCTATCTAAGCCCTGTCCAGGAAACTGTCCCATAGTGAGTTTTAATCTGTAATAAAAAATTGTGTTTCGCCAAATTAACATATGTTTATGTTTATGATTTATATTTAATTTTACATAGGCTTATTCACATTTTTGTTAATAGTTTTGTCAAAATGTAAATATTAAATCACAAAATTACATTTTTGAATTAAATATTGTACATTTTGTTTGCATTTTTTAAAACTTAAATTTATCCATAATATTTAACATCAACACTGTATATTCCATAAGAAGTTAACACTTTACGATAAGACCCGAATCCATTCATTTAGAAACTAGACAGCGAGTCATACATAAAGTAGTATAAAGTACAAAAGGCTGTGCTGTTTTGTGGAATACGTTTACAGCTAAGGGTGTTGTTAGGCATGACGCAAAGGCCTTCAGCTGTGACATATTTAATATACAGTACTAGCCTTGTGTACCTTATTGCTTTTATAAAACCATTACCAAACAATACAAATATTAAAGCAAACATATAACTTTCATGAAGTAAAACCACTAAAATCCTTCCGCTGGAAAAAATGTATTCTGACTAACTGTAAACAGCAACAGAATGTTTCACATATATTTACGTTGCTAAGGCTGCTGAGCAAGGATACACAGAATTGTTGGGGGCACTGGTCATAGCTGTTTCATCATAAATAAAACACACACTGTAAAGAGTAAAAGTTGGATCAACTTTTTTTAATTGCTCAACTTGAATTTTATCGCTTTAGGTTTTACAATTTAAGAAATGTTTAAAAGTTTATTCACCTTTTGGTTTAAGGTGAATAAAAAAAGTGAAAAATAAGTGTTACCAATAAAAGTAATTTTTAAAGTAGATCCAACTTTTTACTAGTGATGCACCGATGTATCGGCTCACCAATGTGTATCGGACGATTTTTGATGAATTTGAAACTATTGACATATAGGCAATAGCATGAGAAAGGCCGACACCGATTGTTTATTAATTAACTGCGTGGAGGCAATACGTTGCATGTCTTTGGCATAATCCAGCATTTAAAAAAATATCAAAATAATTAAATACTTCCCAAAATAAAATCTGTACAAATTATAGTTTGTCAGACGTGCAATGAAATAGATAAAATAGTAAATCACGTAGTTAATCATGTGAGAGATTAATCACTCACGTGAGCCATGCGGTCACAGTTAGAGTATTTTGGAAAATGTCTGCAGTATGCAATCTTTTCAAAATCTTGGAAAAAGACCAAAAATTTGCAAAATGTTATCTTACCTCTCTTATTAGAATGTTTGTCAGTTGAATGTCAAATAGATCCAATCCGTGTTTAGTAAAAACTATTTGATGCAGAAATAATTTTTTTATGTTTAATATGGGTATCGGTATCAGCCAATAGTTGTCTGTTTAAATCGGTATTGCCCCCTTAAAAAATCATATTGGTGCATCCAGGGGCGGACTGGCCATCTGGCAAACCGGGCAGTTTCCCGGTGGGCCGACGTACTTTTAGGGCCGATACATCTCATACTATCTTTGTCTAAGCAGCCCAGTTAGCGTCTTTTTTTCCTCTAGACAGACCGGCCCACTCTCATTTAAGCAGCAGCCCATTGGTTATTTTTTTGAATGACATTAAGCTGGCCCAAACACCGATTTGGTTTCTGTGCAAGCGAGCGTGCGTCGTTGGTCAGTTCACGTGTCAAAATAGAGAGAGAGAGAGAGAGAGAGAGAAAAAACGCAAAGGAGGCGCAGAAAAACTGTATGACAAAAAGAAGCAGGCTCTTCAGGCAGACGATTTAAAATGTGTTAAAAAAAAAAAATGTTTTCTGCGGCAGCAGGACCTTCAACTCACGTCGCTGATGATGATGATGGTGGTGGCACTGGCAGCAACAGCACACAAAGTGTCAGTGAGGAGAGGGAGAGAGATGAGGGAGAAGTGAGTTTAGTGCCTGCGGTAAGCAGAACTGCTTTCAAAACACAAGTGTAGATAGATACCCTTGATAAAACTGAGTCAAAAACACAACATTATGGTGATAAAGCTGCAATAAAATAATTGCACTCTTGTGACTATGAGAGTGTTTCTGATTCGTAGATTTTTCGTTGATCTGTCTGTTTCAAAACGTATCATTTCTCTTCAAGCAAAATAAAACAATCCAGGAGATCTGCTTACAGAAAAAGATATGTTTATTGTATATAACAACACACTTGACAGATAATGTTAAAAACCTCTATTACTGTAATCACACTAGTTTAGTTCAGTTAATGTATGATTTCCTGTAAGTACTGGAAGTAATAATCATTTTTCAATATTACTGTCAGCAGCACTTTTATTTTGTAATAAGTCAGCAATCCAATGGCAAATTTTACCAATTGCATGAAGCTTGTTTTAGGATTCATAAGTGTGGAATATACAGTTTTATTGCATTAATAAATAACACGTTCTAGAAGTGTTTGTTGTGTCAACTCTCACTCTTTTCTACCTGCTATTAATGGGGTTTAGTGCTTTTATGAAATTGGAGTTGCTATTGCTATACATATGTAAAGGCGTGCAAAGATGTGTGGTATTTGTAATTATACACTGCAAAAAATGATTTTCAAGAAAAAAAAAATATCTAAACATTCTTAAAATAAGATGCTTTTTCTTGATGAGCAAAATGACCCAAGAAAATAAGTCTAGTTTTTAGACCAAAATGTTTAAATCTAAGTGATTTTGTGCATAAAACAAGCAAAAAAATAAATTTTTCTTGCATTTAGTGTTTAAGAAAAATGTTAAAGAAATTTTTGCTTACCCCATTGGCAGATTTTGCTTGTTTTATGCACAAAATCACTTAAATTTGATATTTTTGGTCTAAAAACTAGACTTATTTTCTTGGGTCATTTTGTTCATCAAGAAAAAGCATCTTAATTTTAGAATTTTTGGATATTTTTACTGAAAACAAGACAAAAATACTAAAAACATTTTTTCTTGAAAATCTTTTTTTGCAGTTTATGTAGTGTGGGCCGGTTTGGGCCAAAATGCCAGGGCCGAATTTTTGTCCCAGTCCAGCCCTGGGTGCATCTCTACTTTTTACAGTGCAGCTGTTGAACAATCAGAAAAAAGGACTGGTACTAACTGTTTTATATAAAGTACAAGTAGTGTCAGTTTTAGCAGATGTTATCTGGGATAGAGAGAGACATTGGATTGTTGTGACTGACCAATCTGAATCAAGTATTCCAAAAAGTGGAATAGTAATAGTTAATGCATTACCTAACAGGACTTAACTACAATATAAGATGGAACCATATTGAAGTGTTACCCGTAAGATATTATACATTAGTTATGGTTGTTATTCTACTTTACATTATTGTATAAAGCCATAAATTATATTCCATAAATAAACTGTAAAAAATCTGGGATTATTTTCATCCCAATCAACGTGTTGTGTTAACTCAGAAAATCTTTATATTTGACCCAGCAATGTGTTAAAACAGCCCAGCATTTGGGTTGAAATATCCCAATGGGTTGGCCTCGTCCCTTTATTGATTTTGGGTTGAAAAGAACCCATCATTTTTAGAGTGTATACTTAATTATACACATAATATGAATAATAATTCATTTCCCACACTTATTTCTATACTACAATGTCCTTTTGCTATTTTTGTACTTTCACCAACAATGTGATTCATTCTATATGCCCAAAATTACCCCTCAGGGAATAGTAAAGTTTATTGTACTGAACTGCAATATAACTCTTTCTTGTACTCCACAAAAATCAATAAATGTAATCAAATATACCAGTCACACTTTGCATAAGTACTCATGTTATGGTGTATTACAGTATTACTCAGTACAAGTATGTAGGCTACTAAGACTAATAAATAACACATGCTCAATATGCTTGTGAGATTATGTGGCTTGAAATGACACACTGTTATTGCTATATTTATATTTATATGTATGTGTACATAAAGCTTCTGTAATATAAAGTGGTTTCTAAATAGGTTTAGGGAAGAAATACCCTGCTCTGGCTATCTTTTATGATATTTAAAGACACTAGTGTGTTTTAGTTACACAAAGTTAACAGACACACATGCATACGTTTTTAGACGTAGCTCATGATACCACTAAACTGACTTTATACTCAATGTCATTGTGAGCAGGTTTTACACTCCTCCTTCGTCTGATTGTAGTCTTTATTTATGTCTGGCTCACAGCACAGGTCTCGTCTGCTGACCGACCTGTCAGATGCATTAGCTCCTGCTGTTTAAATGATGTACAATACAAAGCTCTAAAGCTCTGACCCTCCATTTAGCGCAGCACACACCAGCAGGCTTAACTGGAGGAGACCTAGGATCTCATCAGATACTCTTACACATATAATACAATTTGACATTGCCACAGTTTTGTGTCTGTGCGTGGCTATGCAGACATTCCTGAAGTATTTAAGGTTCAAATCAGTAGGGACTTAAGTGAATTTTAAACTAACTGCAGTATAGGATTAGGGTTAGTTTACACAGTCAAAAAAAAAGGGGTCAAAAAATGGTCCTTGGCTATCACTTGGGCAGTGATAGGTCCTAATATGTACCATTTAGGTACAGGTATGTATACATTTGGTACCAATATGTACTAATATAAACTCTTTGGTGCCTGGTTTTAGTCTCTCCTCCGTCAGTCTTGTGTGATGTGATGGTTTGGACATCGTTTTGCCCTGTGTGTTTTCTGTTTTAAGCACATTTTAAGGCATATGTTGTTGTTCATTTGCTTTCATTTATGTGAGCTGTAACTAATATTTAAAAAAAAAAAGTCTTATTGTGACATCAAAACAATATTATTATATATATCTTCACACACACTTACTAAATATAGTTTCTTAAAGAACAGTACTTGCAGTTATCACGTTCCAGAATATCACATATAACTATTTATAGCACTTTGTGTATAAGCACTTCAGTGTGTGTGTGTGTGCATGGGAGAGATGCTTTTAAGAGCGGAAGCAAAGGCTTCAGTGATGTAATAGGAAGCGAAGTGTGCCAAGGCAATACAGCTCCTGTTTGTAAAAGATTCATCACATTGCTTCATGTTTAGAGAAAGGAGAGAGTTGACCAGCACAGGGGAGGAACAGATTTTAGGGGCTTTTCTATAATAGATCGGCCCAGAATCACAGCTGTCATAGATAGAGGACAACGGTTAGGACAGATCACGTGTGAAGAAAATATTCTTCAGTTGATTCTCAAAATACTGCATCATTAATGGGCATGTTTTGTTTATAAATTTGTGTAACATTTTACTGCTTTCATGTTTATATTCATATGGATCTAAATGTGAAACAGAAATGGGTGATGGAAAGAAAAAAGAGGAATGTACTGCAGATTCAGGAGGATTTGAAAGTTTCAGGACGGCAAATGCAATGTTTTGTTGTACTGCCTCACATTCATATTTGCTTAAGGACATTAATATTAAATATGTTTATGCATATAAAATAAATGGTCTGTTCTTGTAACTCATCTGGTAAACCCTCAGAAATAAAGGTACAAAAGCTGTCACTGGGAGGGATGGGGAACTCTTTAAAAAAGTACAACTTTGTGCCAAAAGTTACATAATATATATTTTTTTGTAGTATATTTTAACCTTTGGATGTTTTTTGTGTTGATTGATTGTAGCGCTTTGCGTTTAATAAAAGCGCATTAGAAATAAAATGTATTATTATTATTATTATTATTACATTGATACCTCACAGGTACATTTATGCATTTAAATGGTACATATTAGGACTTTTTCTACACTGCAAAAAATGACTTTCTTACTTAGTATTTTTGTCTTGTTTTCAGTAGAAATATCTCAAAATTCTTAAATTTAGATGTATTTTCTTGATGAGCAAAATGACCTAAGAAAATAATACTAGTTTTTAGACAAAAAATAAAATTTAAGTGAATTTATGCTTAAAACTAGCAAAAAATATTTGCCAATGGGGTGAGAAAATTTTACTTGAATTAAGTGTTTAAGAAAAAAGAAATCTTATTTCACTTTTTTTTTCTCACCATTGGCAGATAATTTTGCTTGTTTTAAGGACAATTTCACTTAAATTGTATATTATTTGTCTTAAAATTAGACTTATTTACTTAGGTCGTTTTGCTCATCAAGAAAAAACACCTTAATTTAAGAATTTTTAGATATTTCTATTGAAAACAAAACAAAAATACTAAGTAAGAAAGTAATTTTTTGCAGTGTAAAGGTATCATCCCAGTTACAGCTTTTGTACATTTCTCCCTACTAAAAAGATAAGCTATAGACCATCATATGCTGGTTGGCTGGTTTTAGAGAGGTTTTGGACACTTTTTGACACACCACCACCTTAAATCAGCTTGACCAGGCCGGGAAGCTTGGCCAGCTTGGCTAGGCTGGTCTTAGCTGGTTTAAGATGTTAGGAGCTGGTTTAAGCTGGTACTTCCAGCCTGGAAAAGCTGGTTTAGCAGGTGGGTCAGCTGCCTGACCAGCTAAGAGCTAAAAAGTGCCCAAAACCCATCTAAACTAGCTTGCTACAACATCTTTACCACCTTAAACCATATACTGACCCTTACGAAGAACAACCATGTTTTCTTTTTGTAGTAAAAGTGTGTAACCATGCTTTTTTACAACCATGGTTTTATTACAGTAACCTTGGTCTTTTGGTTTTAACTGTATTAAAACCATGGTTCGTTGAAAATTAACCATGGTTTTATTGTGGTAAAAGTGTAGTAACCATGTTTTTTTGGTGTTTTTATTACTATCAGCAAAACCATGGTTTTACTACACTAACCATGGTTTAACTAGGGTTTTTGAAAACCATGGTTGTCAAAACCATGGTTATGTTGTGGTTACCATGGTTTTACTACAGTAACCATGTTTTTTTTGTTTTAACTGTAGCAAAACCATGGTTAATTTTTGTAAGGGGAATGCAATGTGTCATTTAAGTCGCATGTGGATTGAAGCGTCTGCCAAATAAAAATAATCTATATACTGTATTGTACAAATAGTAATCAAAAAAGGCCTAAAATATACTCAGTTGTAATTAACAGAAAGCTATACCACAGAGCAAAATTTTACTTGCCTTTAACCCTTTTCAATATCAATGTTTACTAGCAATGTGCATGAACCACTGTATTTAGAGGGGTGCTGTTTTAATACACAGCCGGTAGATGGCGCCTTTGAATTATTAATGAATTTCAAAGGTCACGTCTCTCTCTCAGTTTATGAAATAGTTACAAGTCACAAATCACGCAAACTTAAGTGTAACCTATACATATTAACTGAGTGCGTTTGTTTTATATTATAAACTTGGGATAATATAGCTAAGACTTTTATATACAGGTGCAATAACTACCACGCGAACCCTTACAAAAAATACCATAGCAACCATAACACCAAAGCTGCAGCCTTGTATTAACCACCATAAAAGAACTAAAAGAAATACATTTAAATTAATTGCTTCGGATTTGTGACTTTTTAATGAAGATTTAATATTAGTTTAATATTGTTTTACAGTACTGTAGCAACTATTGGTCAGATACTATGGTGGTCCAAGTGTGAGGACAGAAATCCCATGCACGCGCTCCCGCTCTGGCGTATTCACTCCCGGGCTGCTTGCGTGAACCAGCTGTAATTTACATGCGCGTGATTTAAACACCCCCTTTTCCCCACGCTACCCCTCCCCTATTGCCCCGTACACCCCATTCTTCTGCCTCTTTCTTCTTTCTACTCCACTCACTCACTGTCTCACGCGCTCGGCTTCACATTCATTGAGTCCAGCTTTAAACAATGAGAATGGAGGCGCTTTGTGTCGGACAGACATCGACTCGCGCCGTTGTGTTTGTTTAATACTTTCTGCTCATATTCGGGATCTCGATAAACACAATGGGGTGCTGCAGCGGACGATGTACCCTAATATTTCTCTGCACGTTTCAGTTGGTGAGTTTCTTTTTTGATTTGTGTTGGATAAACGCGGATAATAATCAATGTGTTCAACATATGATCGCTCTCTGGTGTACTCCATTCCTCGTGTTATTGCAATGTTGCTTTATATACTGTACACAATGAGTCCATTGTGGCAGCTGGTAAACAATTGTGACACTTCAGCTTGTGTTTCCGTTTGAAGTCTTTTGTCTTTAGTTGGGTTGAAGATGTGTTGTGAAGCGATCCTTCCTTCAGAAGTGACACAGATGTAGCCTAGAGTTGTGACTTTTATTGCTCTTTATTAAATTAGGTAGCGGTCAACCAAACCATACTCGTCTCGTGCTGTACATTACGTATCTAAAGGACTAACGCCTAAAGTTTTGTTTCTGTTTTTTTCAACCTAATTTATATATTTCAAATTATTTTAATAATATGGTACTCATTGTCATGGATCATATAAGTTGTGACAGGCAATAACATAATATTTTGCTTTAAAAGTGTCTTATATAGCTGGAAATCATGATTTTATGTTGTCTGAATTAGTCAATTCTGTTTTTATCAAACTCTTTTAACAAGGTAACAGTGTTGGCAGTATGTAACAGAGATAATACATGATAAGAATACAGGATACTTTTAAACAGATGATCAGATTTAGCAGATTATTTTTTAAGTCATCTACATTACAAACAAAACATGGCTGGGTTTGACAGCTGATGGTGTTGAAATCTTGTTGCGTTATCTTGAGGCTGATTCACACTGATCTGACAAACACCAAAAAACAAATAAATAAACAAATTGTTCTATCACTGAAATAATTTTAGAGACATTATTTAAAGGTAAAAATACTACATAGTGTTGCTTTAAAGAGCATTAAGAAAATTGCCTTTAAAGTTGTCCAAATGAAGTCCTTGGCACTGCATCCACTCACAAAAATAAAAGTTTTGATATAGTTATGGTAGGAAATTTACAAAACATCTTCATGGAACATGTTATCCTTTTAAAATCGGTAATTTTGACCCATACAATGTATTTTTGGCTATTGCTACAAATATACCTGCACTACTTAAAGGAACATGCCCACATTTTGGGAATTTAGCTTATTCACCATATCCCCCAGAGTTAGATAAGTCCATACATACCTTTCTCATCTCCGTGCGTGCTGTAACTCCGTCTGACGCAGCCCCCGCTAGCTTAGCTTAGCACAAAGACTGGAAGTGAATGGCTCCAGCTAGCATACTGCTCCCAATAAGTGACAAAATAACGCAAACATTTTCCTATTTATGTGTTGTGATTTGTATAGTCACACCGTGTACAAAAAACAAAGTCATATGAGACACAGCCATCTTTTAACGGTATACATACTAGGAACTATATTCTCAGAAGGCGAAGCACTGCTACTTGGACTGAGGGATTTGCACAACTCTGACAGAACTCTCAGCTCCACACCAGGGGGCTTCTCGGGTGCTGCGAGCAAATCACTCTGCCCAAGTAGCAGTGCTTCGCCTTCTGAAAATATAGTTCCCAGTATGTATACTGTTAAAAGATGGCTGTGTCTCATATGAACTTGTTTTTTGTACACACTGTGACTATACAAATCATAACACATAAATAGGAAAATGTCTGCATTATTTTGTCACTTATTGGGAGCAGTTTGCTAGCTGGAGCCATTTACTTCCAGTCTTTGTGCTAAGCTAAGCTAGCGGGAGCTGCGTCAGAGAGGGTAACAGCACGCATGGAGATGAGAAAGGTATGTATAGACTTATCTAACTCTGGGGGATACAGTGAATAAGCTAAATTCCCAAAAGGTGGGCGTGTTCCTTTAAGACACATAGGTCACAAATTGTTTCACATAATAGATTTAAATATTTTTAAACATTAGTATGTAAAAGTGCAACGTGAGGATTCAACTCTACAGTTTCACCCTTGGTGCTAAATTGATTTGTTTACACTCCAGACAGATTTGGGAGGAGCTTTGTTTAGTCATTATTTTAGTGTTCCTGTCAAAAACAGATATTCATTTCTCCAAGAAGCTATTATACTGTGATTGTCACATAATCTTTATTGATGCTTGCTTTCATTCATCGTATACAAAATCTTTATAACTCCTTTGTCAGTGGTTGGTGTCCTCTGTGTCATATAGGAACGTTGAGCAGCTGCCCTTTGCATTGTTTCAGTATGAGCCTCCCCCATCCGCAATCCATGACAGCTAAACTGATCTCATGACAGCATTAACAGCCATGGTGCACAGAGACAGATTGAATGACATTAAAATATGACTGCCGTTAATACTGTAAGGTAGCAACCCCCTTCCCACGACGCCAATGGCTCTCCTCTTGATGCGCCCCAAAATCTTCTCTGACAGGGGCATTGAAAAGTCGCTGACACTTGTCCCCTTAAGACTAATGTGTAATACACCTTGGCCCCCATGCGTGTTTACACGTCACACAGGCTTCACTACTGTCAGCCCTTCTGCCAGCTCTGAGCTTGACAAGACCCTTCCTTTCATTTTAAAAACCCCGGGGAAAAAACATTCTTGGGCTTTGATGTAGCTCTGCTCTCTGATTTGATATACGATCTTTTTATATCCATGTCACTGAGTTTATCAAACTAGTTCAAATGCTGTCCATACTGACATCACATGACTCAATCATAAAATTAGATGATGTTACACGTGTGATTAAAAAGCTGAAAGTCTGACCATAGCTTTATATCCAGTTGTTTAGACCAGTGGTTCTCAAACTGGGGGCCGCGAGATGGTGCCAGGGGGGCCCCAGTTTTATGACATTTTATAAAATACATTCATTTATCATGAATTCTGTGTAATTAAACCTAAAAAGTAATAAGCCAACTAACCAACAGCACTACTAGGTATAATTTTATATGTTTTGTTTAATTAAAATATTACATTTTAGAACTGTTTTTGTCATCAATTTTCTTTCGGGGGCCGTGAAGGAATGCACTGTACACAAGGGGGGCCGCATGCTGAAAAAGTTTGAGAACCACTGGTTTAGACAGTTCAGTATTTGTCTGTTTCTTCACTCACCCACCCTGAACTACCTATTCCTGTCTACCTGAGACTCGTACACACCTGTTTCTGTGCGAAGTTTTGAGAAACAGATAAACACAAGAGCGTGAAAACCACAGGTGAACAAACACAGATACAAACTCACGTTTTGGACTCGACCCTTTTTAGCTCCCGAGGGACATTTGGTTTGGTATTTTATCTGTGCTAGAGGTAATAGATGGGGAGTTACTTTACAGACACTTGAAGCTGTCATCAGCTGGTTTAAAGAGACGGTGAAGGGTGGTGAAGGGTTTTTCACGCACTTCTCACATTTATTGCCTGTATGAAGTCTCTATTTGTTAATTGAATCGGACTATTATCAAGCAAATCATTTTTCTTTGCTTTTCTTGTTCAATTTGCACCAAATGTATACATATCTGTACCTAAATGGCACATATTAGGACTATTTTAAAGGGTACTGCCCTATTGATATTTTTTGACAGTGTATTTTATGAAGTCATACGGTAGCTTTGTCGGAATGAGATGATAAGTAAATGATTTTGTGTAATAGATGTCTGGATATTGCATGCATATACACAAAACATGCACTTGCTCATACAATAAATGTCCTCCAGAACATCTTTCTCCTACAGAAACTGTACAAACCAGAAAGTAGAGCTTATCAGTCAGAGACAGAGATGTACTTGTGTGCTAGTTATTATAAGAAAGACATTAGCGAGATAGATGTGTAACATAATGGTGTGTGTGTGTGTGTGTGACAGCTGCTGAATTGTGAAAGTGATTGATGAAGGATTTTGGATAATAGATGGTAGTGGCTTTGACCTCTTTATAGAAGAAGCAGAAGGACTGGTGGAGAAATACAATAATGAGGTCAGGATGAGGTTATACTCTGACTGCTGACCCGTAAATACACACATGCCACATCAAGGCCTGGATGCTTGTATGGTTATCTTGTACAGCTTCATTATCTAATGGTTATAAGTGCATGTTACATGTTAACAGTGGAAAATGAAACCATTAGCTCGGTTGGATCAGCTTGGAATAGACCATTTGCGTGTAGTCGTCACAGTTACGTCACTGCAAGATGCGTGCGTAATGTGGTGGCAGACAAACATTGGAAATGAATTACACATAAGTGAAACAAGTAAGATACCTCAAATGTCTTGTTGTGCTGTTGAGTGTCAAAATAGTAATACAAAAAAAAGATGTCCTTCATTTTGTAAGATAATCGTAAGTGTTAAAGGTTGCAATCAGCCCTTTAACGGACAGACTGTAGTAATGAAATCATCTAAAAATCTTTTAATAATTAAAAAATAAAATAATTAAAGAAGATGTCCGGTGTTGTGTAAATGTCGGATCCTTATGTGTTTCTTATAGCGTTCTCATCATGTTACGTTTATAATTTATTTAGAAATACTAAAGATTTGAATGGGTTAGACTGAAAAAGCAATAATATCACAATAAATATTTCATAATTTTTCCGTTTTCTATAATATCTTCTTCCTGTTTGTTCTAAAATTATTATGTTTGCGTACTTAATAAATATATAAATATAACACACACATGATGTTATGTGTTATTAATATATAAACAGTCAGGGCCGGCGCCACGTCACTGGCACTATCCCGCCCCCTCAGATCACCATTAATGTTGAATGGGATTTTAATGATAAAATGCGCTATTTAAAAATCACGTTTGCCTTGTGTATTGTCTTCCTAAAGTGAATTTTAAAGTGTAATTATTTAACAAAACAAAAAAACAAGTGTGCATATATTACCGTGACACACGCCCACTCATGTGTAGCCTATAGGCTTGTTCGAATTCATCAGGCGAAGACGTCAAAATGCCGTGAGAGCGAGACGAAACGACACATAGTATGATTTCTCGAATCGTTCTCGCGGTACTTTGACGTCATGTGGTTGTTGGTTCTTGCAGCCGCGCCTGAAGTTGAACAAGTTTGTGTTGACGGCTTGAGGCACGCCGACAATGAGCCCGCGTTCTGAGTCTCAGAGGGAAATCAAGATGTCGAAGTGGGAAATTATATAAAAATTTACAGACAGGATTGTGAGGGTGACATGGGCCTGCCCTGTAGCAATGGATATATGGAAAATAGCATTGGAAGTTCTACAAACCGGACTCCGGATTGCCGTGGCGTGGATGAATTATCGGAGCATTTCAGGTGCAAAGATCCAAATGTTCGGCTGTCATTAAGTCAATTCGGGCACCATGAACTTCAGCCAGACTGTACATAGTTTTGAAAAGTTCAGATGTTCATGTTCTTCAGCATCCTTGCAAGTCAACGTACAACTAACAGCCTATTATTGTTCTGCATTTAACGTTAAAGGTAAGCCTGTACGATCTCTCTCTCTCACACACCTGTTTATCAGGAGTAAATAGATAAAAAACAGACATTGTTAAATTTGTAATTAACGAATTTGAATTAGCCTATCCTACAGCATAGCTGTATATGTAAACGAGTTATTGTCATTTTGCTATTGTGGTTCTCTAGCCGCTTAATCGCTAGCTTGGTGCATTACTTGTGGCAGTTAAAATAACTACGTTATATGATCAAATTGAACCAAAATGTTGATAATAAAATCTTGCGTTTGGACCGTTTTTGGGCTGAAAACCATCAACTCCATTTGCCAACACTGCCCCCACCATTACGTAAAATGTATTTCTACCTCTGAACTTCAAATGAGTAGTGTTGTGCTAATATGTAACGTTAGGTATGCGTTTTTTTGTTGTTGTTGTATTGTTCAGAGCTCTGTACGTTGCTCACTATAGCTGTAGTTTTTGTGGTTGTATTACAGAGATGTTTGTTTATAACACTTTAAAACTTAATGTACCAAACCTATGTATTTTCTAGCTGGGGGAATTATATGCATTCATGTGATCGCCCCCTCTGGTATTTTAGACGCCCCCTCATCAGCGCTCGGCTGGCGCCGGCACTGTAAACAGTCCTATGAATATTAATTTGTATGTTAAGATAATAGTTTTATAATAACAAAGTTTTAGTTTAAACTAAAACACTCTTTTATACACTTAAAACGAATGTGTTAAAATAACACATCTAGTTTGTTGTCCTTAACTTAACACATCTTGTGTTGTCCTTTTATTTATATGAACAAAAAAAAAAATCTACGAAATTATACTTGTGTTAAAAAGTTTAACACAAAACAACCCAAAATTAACACACCCAGGATGTGTGTGTGTGTGTGTGTGTGTGTGTGTATATATATGTGTGTGTGTGTGTGTGTGTGTGTGTGTGTGTGTGTGTGTGTGTGTGTGTGTGTGTGTGTGATAACATATGAGTTTGTGCTGTGTGTAATTATTATGTATATATAAATACACACACATTCATGTATGTATTTAAGGAACATTTACATGTATATATTTATGTATATTTTTATATATTCCATATTATATATAAATAAAAAATGATATATAAATAAAACATTTCTTAAATGTATATATATGTATGTGTGTGTGTTTAAATATACATAATATTTACACACATCACAAACTCATATATTATGCAAAAAATTACTTTATTTTGTATGATTAATCTATTCTAAATATATATATATATATTCACATACAAAATAAAAGTTTGTGTTTGCATAATATCTGTACTGTGTAAAAAACATAATATTTACACACATCACAAACTCATATATTATGCAAAAAATTACTTTTATTTTGTATGATTAATCTATTCTAAATATATATATATATATTCACATACAAAATAAAAGTTTGTGTTTGCATAATATCTGTACTGTGTAAAAAAATACACACATACATGAATTTAATAAAAATGTTATTTAAGTATATTTTTATTTATATTATCATTTTATTTTTATTTATTATAAAATTTATAAAAATATATAAATATACATGTAAATGTTTCTTAAATATAAACATGTATATAGACCGTTTCATCGGGCGCACGTGCAATGACCCGATAAGTGTCGGTCCAAACTTTACTTCCGGTTTCTATTTGTTTAATGGTCTGACTAGTTGCTGAAACTGAACTCTTAAATAACAAAAAATTCCTATGTAATCTACGTGTTGTTTATTTTGCTTGTTATATAACTAAAATACTTTAAAAGGACTTTGTTGTTATTTATTCTTCGCAGAGTTTACCGGAAGTTACGTGATGACCACAAATGCCGCGTGTTTATGTTGTTACTGCGTAAACCATATATATATATATAAAATAAAATCGCAATTAAATAAATAACATTTTATTAAATTTATACATGTACAGTTTGCGTGTATTTACACAAATATAATATGCAAACACAAACTTTTATATTGTAGTGATTAATCGCAATAAATCTTTTGACAGCCTACTACAGGTATGGTTTGGCACTGCAGTGGAAAAGCGGTTAAACTTTAATCCATGTTTATGGCTACTTTTGCTGCACAATCGTCATAGTAAACATGATTATTGTTTGCGTTCACTAACTAAGGGATGAGTCAAGCACTTTCATGTCATATATTGACGGCATGTTATATATTTCATCAATAGAGCTTAAGTTGTATTGAACTGGTAAAATTCCTTTAATGTACTGTAAACACACCCACCCCATCTCATCTATAGGGGGAGGTAAAATTGACATGTCATGTGTTTTACCCTTAACCCACCGCTGAGAGCCAGACTAACTAAACAAACAGCTCTTCCCATGGAAACGAAAAATCAAGTAGCCAACTTCGCAAAGTCAAAGACCCTCGCGGGAGGACAGAGAACCGGGTAATTTGTGGTTTAATTTGCTCACAAGGTGCCATTACAGGGGCTACAGGGGTTCACTGGTTATGTTGATGGAACCTTTTGCCCTCCCGTAAAGGTTAATTTGCCCCTGTTGGCTATTCATGACAGCTGGGGAGATAGAAACACCCGGCGGTTTTACGAGACGTGACATCAGCCTTTATCCTGAAGACAAATGAAAGCAGAAATGTGCAGCTCTGTTTATCAGCTGATTTGCATATGATCTATCCATTCAGCCCAATATCCAATGTGTATCCCTCACCCAGACAAGCAGATGAATATTTATAATTATAAAACAAAGGACGTCGCCCCTTGTTCTTTTCTCGGTATTAACAACTTTTCATTAATGTACTTGGAATGTAATAAAGTATAATTAGCCGAATAAATCAAGCAGCAGGAAAAGCAAATTTACACCTCTAAAGCTTATAAACAGTTGAAAGTAAGTATACAGTATGAATACAGTTTCAAGCTTAAAGTTTTACTTTTCTTTAAAAGACACGCATTTTAAGGTGTTAGCTAACCTAGTTTAACATCAAGGTTTCAATATGAACATTGGGCATGGCTAGAAAAAGTCAGCCATCTATCCTCATCTCAACCGCATGGTAGTGGACAGCTACAGACTGTATATGTTTACCATGCTAACTTAATTTAATATATTTACTTGAATATGCAGTTTCAGGTTACTCTAAAAGCAAAACCTTCGAGGTGCTAGTTTTATAACTATATGTTTTTTGGGCTCTGATCCATGCTGTCTATTGGCGCCATCTCGACAAAAAAGTATTTTCATAAACAAGTGATCTGAAATGCTTGCCGAGCATATGTGCACCAGGCGGATTTAGCCTGACCGTTGATCCGCGTCTTGCTTTTCTTCGCATTCAAATGACCTTTTTTAGATTCTAAACTTTAGGCACTAAATTGCTTTCATAAGTAAGCCCACTCTTAAACATGAACCCATTTTTCTAATGCTTTCTCAGGAAAGCCCGCTGAGCAGTGATGGAGAACCTGTCAGATGAGGACTCCAGCCAGGAGAATATAATGATACTACCTGTAACCATTATTGATACCTCAGGAGAATTCAGATGAATGATGTTTCTCTCTGAGCTCTTTTCCAAAACCTAGTCAGATGCCTTGCTGTTTACTGCCTACATAGGCATCTATCTTCAACTACTTGCCACTACACACTGTCTGAAAATGAATCTTTTTTTACAAAGTTTCACACATCCCTCGCTTGTTTATTAGTTTTTTTGTGGCTAGTTTGATTATGTGTATAGATGAAAATCAGTCATGTGAACTTTTACATCATGCCGCCATCTTGAGGACCTAACGTTACCGAGTACCAGTAGGCTACTGACAAGCATTGGCTAGCTTGCTACGATATACGGATTTCTTATCTTTTACTCTCTATGAGTCGTACGGATACAGTAAAGGGCTACAACACCTCGACTGTCATATAAAGAAACGCTACTTTAAAAAAATATCTTTGTTAGGGTGTGATGCCTACTCGATCCCTGATGCGTTCTTCCAGCCGCTGTCCACTGCTATGGTGTCCGCTCGTCATCTTTGCCAGACGTAAATAATCGATTTCCGAATGCGAATGAATAAATCTCATATGAGGCTCCTTTTTATAAAAGTTTTTGTTTACATCTAAACTGTGTATAATAAATATGTATATATATAAATATGAACACATTCATGTATAATTTTAAGGAAAAAAATGTATATATTAAGTATTTATATTTATATATAATATAAATTATATATAAATATACAAATGTATATACACATGTAAACATTTCTAAAACATATACATGCATGTGTGTACATTTATTTATACAAAGTTATTATACACAGTTCAAACACATATATGATGAAAACAAAAACGTTTTTCTGCTAACGATTAAATCGCGATTAATCGTTAAGCATCCCTAATTTATATTTATTTAAATTATGTTTATGCTTTTATCCGATTAGTGGAAAAAATAATTGCCCGGTTAATCTATTATGAAAATAATCGTTTGTTGCGATTTTATTTAGTAGTCAGGTTATTCACATGCTTTAAGCGGTCAATATTAAGTGTTGCCTGCCAGATCCGCATCTGTTTGAAAATGCTGTAGGACCAGTAGGTTTCTGACCTCTCAAGGACCAGAATGTGTACATTGTCTTATTGAATCATTATCCAGCCTTGAACCACCAGCCTGTTTGCTGAGTACACAACAAAATGCTTTTGAACAGGGTCGATTGATGCTTTCACTATGAATATTGACCACTTTAAAAAAAACCTGAAGAACCTGTGCTACAGCGGGCCAGTCATTCATCCAGATTCTAATCAATAGCAATGGTGAAAGGTGACACTGATCGTATAATACTCTTAAAGATCATTAAAAAAGAGAAAGTGAATAAAAAAACTTCCTTTTTTACTAAGAGTCTATTAAAATATGCAAAAACAACAAACAACTTTTTCTAGAGTCTATTTTTAATGTTTGCGAGAGAGACACACACAAGCTTTGAAACTAGCGTACTACCACCACAGACACTATTATAGTTTATAGTTATTATAGTTTGAAAAATGTTGTCAGCATCACATTTATTTTAAATGAATTAGGCATTCCCAGAATGCATTGCGACAAGCTCTGGGTCATCCCTTATGGATAGAGTATATTTAATAGTTTACTATATTTAAAAAAACCTTCCTGTGTCTGTCTTTAATTCTTTCTGTTCCCTCTTCTTGAACATGTGAGAATTATTGACTAAAAGGTGCTCTAAGCAAATTCACGCGTTTTAGACCCTAAAAATTTTTTTTGTTACATACAGCAAACATCTCCTCACTATCTGCTTGCTGCTGTCCGCTGATCAAACTGTAAAAAAACGCGATCTCTGTAGACAGCCCAGGCTCCACAAACTACAATAAAAACACAGTGGCCAAACCTAGCACCACGAAACATAACAAAGTCTTTCAGCCAATAAATGACAAGAAGGATTTGGGGGTGGGGGTTGGGCGCGTTCATGAAAGCACGGAAGGGAATGGGGGGGGGAGTTAGCTACGCTCCGTTTGTATGAAAACAGTTCAAACATCAACAAAAAGTGACGTCTCACAGATTCGCTTATAGCGCTTTGAAGAGCAACTGCTCAAATGGGCAGGGGAACCATAAATAGGGAAAACATGAGTGTTTTTTTGGCTTCTAAATTCATCCCTGTTTGGATCCCAAGGAATGAATGGGGCTAGGCTAAATGCTAACACATTCACGACGCACTGTACAAAGATCAAGTGCATTCATTGAATAAAGATAGGTATGTATTAATTTGTCTAATTTGAGGTAAGAACATAGTAAAATATTGAAAAACGGTGGTGTTGTCCTTTAAAGACTAATTATGAGGTTGAACCCCAATACTCAAGGGCTTTGTTATTTGCTAGTTGTCACGTTGTGTATTTAAGGAAGTTGCTGTGCCTCACTGTTACTGTGCGTCACTGTCCTGCCATGTTTGCAACACCTCCAGGTCTTGCTAGAGACTACTGCTCATGCATAAAGTCCCTCCGCCTGATGATGTCATTCTTTACAGTTTATGATTTGCTCTTTTTACTGGAAGGCGGGACTAGATTGGCCATAATGACCGTTGCAATCTCGTTGAAATCCTATTCATAGAAATAGTAGTGATGCATCTTGTTAAAATAAGATAAATATCTTTAACTGAACTTGTAGTAAATTATGTGGTTTTAAATTTGTAAAAGAGGAAGTTGTGCAACTTTGTATTGAACTTGCTTACGTAATTTCGACTGAAACAGGAGGTTATGGCTGGACATATCGACAGGCCCCTCCCTCTTTTAGAAAAGCCAATAGCGTTGAGTTTACCTGACAGCCTGGAATCTGGTGCACGTTCAAGTTCAAACCGGTGCACAACGTTTTGCTACGTTTTCCGGGTTGAATTACAGGTTTCCTGGAAACGGTGTGCAACAGGGTTTTAGATACGTTTTCTCTTGTTTGGTGGGTGTGTCAGAACTGCAGTCCAATCAGCAGCAACATTTAAATAAACCAAGAGGTACTTGAATGTTACATTAAGCGTATTAAACACATATTTATAACAATTTCATCCGGCTCCAGAAACATTTAAAAAAGAACACAAAGAATGGCCTTCTCAGCTACTGTAGTTGCAACACTTGCGCCATCAAAACAGGGTGTTCAACACATGACCGTTTCTGTTTAATAAACGTTGTACATTTTGTTGCGGCTAAACGCAGCCCTGATGAGAAGCCTGTCAATGTTCACTAGCATCAGATAGTTAGGAAACAAAACTGTGGATGGTAAATTTCAGACTGAAACCAATATCGTGGGATCATCTACAGGTTTTCTAAGGGGTCAATTTCATTGATTTCGTGCTGACCCTGAGGTCAGGCATCTCTGCTTGTGCATTCGGTATGTTTGTAAATGTGAGGTGTGTCAGGATGACTTTTAATTGTGGCGATAAACTAGCAACCATGCAATGTCTCCTTTTTCACTAAGCAAAATTTCTCATTGAATGTGCTTAACATCATAATTCATGTTTGAACAGATTTTACTGACTAAAAGCCACTATATGTTTTACAAGCTGTATTCATGTTCTAATTAACGGCTTTATCAACCGGACAGCTGACTGAGATTGGAGTATAATTACTTTATGGCAAATAAAGATGAATTATGATGGATTTTACAATGATGAATGCCACAGAGATATAATTATAACACACTTTGATGAAACACATCTGGCAGCTGTCACGTTTTTGCTGTGTTTAGGAAAAAAGGCAAACTACGCTTCAAAGGAAATGTGATGGGGCAGGTTTCATTTGGTAATTTTTTCATCAAATTAATGTTGCGTTTGAAGTTATTTCCACAGGTCAGTTTAAAATTAAAGGTCGCTCCTTGACCCTTGGCAAAAATTTGTGCCTAGCTATACTTTTTAAAAAAACAAACGGTGCTAAATAGCACTAAAAGAGGTTCTTGGCTCGTAATCATAGAGGAACCATTTTTAGTGCTATATCACCTATGAAGAGCAATACGGGGGTCATATAGCACCACATATGTTTCTACATAGCACAATATGGTTCCGTTGCTACACGGGTACTTCATCAGTGCTATATGGCACTTAAAATGGTTCCTCTATGATTACAAGCCAAGAACCACTTTTAGTGCTATTTATTTAGCACCGTTTGTTTTTAGAGTGTACTGCTCCATCGTAAATTTTAATATTTAAAAAAACCTCTGCAAATACACAATAGGAGACAAACATCAAGGGGAGTTTTCCTGGACAGGGTTTATCCTAGTCCCAGACGGAAATACATGTTTAAGCTGCCTAATTTAAAAACAACTTGCACTGACATATCTAAACATATATCAGTGCCATTGTTTTAACTCAAGATGCACATCAGTAATGTTATTTTGTAAGGTTTGATTGTAAAAATTACTTAAAGGGGCCATGGCATGAAAATGTTAGCATTGCCACTTTGTAGTGTGAGCAAAAATTAGGTCTTTGAAATTTGGTCCTCCTTATGATGTCATAAGGAGCTCTTATTATAATAATACCACCCCCTTAATATGCACTATCCCACCACAGCACTGCCATTTAGTAAAAAAAAATAATTGACAGCACATTTGAGTTTGAATTGCATCAAACCACCATCATTGTGATCAGTGTTTGCACTTCATCCACTCATTTGCATTTTAAAGGAATAGTCTATCCATTTTCAATATTAAACTATGTTATTACCTTAACTAAGAAGAGTTGATACATACCTCTATCATCTTCGATAGGATTTAGCTTAGCCCCATTCATTCAATGGTACCACTCAGAGAAAAAGTTAGAAGTGACCAAACACATCAACGTTTTTCCTATTTAAGACGAGTAGTTATACGAGCAAGTATGGTGGTACAAAATAAAACATAGCGCTTTTCTGAGCGGATTTAAAAGGGTAACTATATTGTATGGCGTAATAGCACTTTTGGGAGTACTTCGACTCGGCGCAGTAACACTCTCCCTCTCCCATTATGAGAGGGAAAAGGGGGGCGGATTTTTCAGCCGAGTTGAAGTACTCCCAAAAGTGCTATGACGCCATAAAATATAGTTCCTCTTTTAAATCTGCTTAGAAAAGCGCTACGTTTTATTTTGTGATGATGATGTCTTTGGACACTTCTAACTTTATCTCTGTTTGATACCATTGAATGAATGGGGCTAAGCTTAATGCTATCGAAGTGTCGCAGTGCGCCCCAGCGCTTACGTGCATGCACTAAGATGATAGAGGGATGTATCAACTCTTCTTGGTTAAGGTAATAACATAGTTTAATATTGAAAATGAGTAGACTATTCCTTTAAAGGACACACCCAAAACGACACATTTTTGCTCACACCCAGGCACGGATTAACGCACGGGCCTACTGGGCACTTGCCCAGGGCACTGGGCCAGCAGGGGGCCCTGTCAAATTTACTGTGTCTATTATTTTCAAATAAATATTTTAATTTTAATTTTATGTTCAGTAAAGTTGTGTTAAATATTGATAATTATGTAGTTTTTTTGCAGTTGCAAAGTATTAACTAGTAAATAAATCAAATAAATAATTTTAATCTATTGCTGCGCTGTTGAGAGAGACATCTAGAGGCGAGTGAAAAGCATTGCGTAATATAAAAGTCACGCGCAGAAGATGGTTACTCAAAAACCAAAACAAAAATGAGTTTAAAACCACAACCAAGTGGATCAATGATAAGAAAGCACAAAAGGACAGCTTTTCCTCACCCTGCCAGTCAGCAACTGTGAAGGAGAACGTTCATTTTCTCTAATGGCAAGAGTAAAAAACGAACTAAGAAGCAAAATGTGTCAAGGACGTATAAATTCACTGTCTTTAGGGGCTGGACACACAAAGCTTTTACGCCCGCGGCCAGCGCATGTTTTCAATTGATTCCAATGGAAACTCTGCGTTTTTCAAATAAGTAAGCAGCTAGCGGGTTTTTTCCGCGCTGAAAACCGGCGCTCTGGGTTTTTTCCGCACTCAGCGCTGAGAGTTCAAAAATATTCAACTTTGAGTAAAATCTCCGCTCGTCAATGTCAGTTCTCACACGGCCGTCCAATTCAAGTGGAGGAGGGGCGGGACATTACCACAGCAACCAACCGGCTTACAGCTACCAAAGCGCTCGGCTGAAAAAAAGTTTTGGTGTTTCCAGCCCCTAAATGCCTGTGGTGAACGACTGTGAAATGTAATGAAATGTCTGCTAAATGTAGAAATGTAAAATATTTATGGAATTTTCTCCTGTGATATGATTTGGAGAGGTCAGAATCTTTTTGATTGAGTATGTTGTACAGTATGTATGTTGACAGATACTGGTAAGATATAAATAAACCAATTTGTGGTGTGAAAGTACAGAATATTGTGTGCATTCTCTCCCCGTGTATTAGTGCCATTGTTAATCCTGTAAAATGGGGCATACAGGCAGAGGCGAACCAACACTTGAGCCCTGTGCATACACGTGCAACGCTGTTGCCCAAAAAATTGGTAAAGGGGGCCTTTGAGACATCCGTGCCCAGGGCACATCATCGCCATAATCCGTCCCTGACTACAAAGTGGCAATGCTAACATTTTCATGCCATGGGCGCTTTAAATGTACTAATATAACAAAGGCCTAGTCCTGGATTAATATAAACCCTGTCTTGGAAACCGCCCTCAAGTGTTTTAATGCTTGACTAAATTTTGTGTAGCAAAAAAGGGTTACACATAGGCCATATCAGATTTAAGTTAGGAGGAAGAAATTACCGTATAGAAACGATTTTGTCTAAACAACGATTTTGTAGTTTAGAGATCAGGGAAAAACTGAGAAACCGGGGTAATGGAAAAAACATGAAATGGCTTTAGGTTTAATTTCTATCTTTGTATCTGTCTGTGATGTTTGTACAGCAGGCGTGTTATCAGAGATAGAAAACAGAATCTCTATTTATATCAGTAGGAATGATGGGTGACCTCTCTAATGAAGACCCATCTCTCTGATGTGGGTATAGTTAATTGCTGTCATGGGTCACGGTCTGGAAATCACACCCTCTCTATCATTTAGAAAGCTAGGAATGCCACACATAGGGATGATTCATTTACTAAAATATTATCAAATACAACCCTATTGTAAAGTCTTACCAGTTTTGTTTTGTAAAAAGTGTGTTTGTGAGGTGTTATGTTTGTCTGAACAACATTTAAAGCCTTAAAGGCCACTAAAACCAGATTAGGGTTGTTCAAATATGTTCAAACTTTGCATAATTGGTTTCCCACTAAGCAACCTTATAGATTTATTAGCCCTGAACAAAGCGTTTGTTGTTTCGTACGCTTTAGAGAGATGGAAAATGTTTCTCATTCTCCAATTTGTCCTCATTCCTAATTCTACCCACGTTCGCATGCATGCATAAGTATCTTCTCCAAATGATTTAAAGGCTTACGCGCGCGCATTTATAAGATTTGCGCCACTTTAAACAGATGATTACGGCAGCGGAGCGTGGCCTCGCTGTAATCGATCAGAGACGACAAAGCAGCATTACACAAGTTGATTTGTGGGCTAGCCGAAGCTAATCTAAGGGAAATGGCCGGTTTAAGGAGCGGGGGTGAATTTGATACTACGGAGCTCGGACAGCTTTGCCAGGAACCTTTGCTTCATCTTTCAGCTTCTAAAAGCATTCGGCCATTCCTCCACATGCTAATGAATCCCACAAGTGAGAGAGGAGAGGAAAAATCCTCATTCTTCATCATTAGCCGTTTAGTGCATGTCCTGTATGAAACACTAAACACACATCTGTCCTCTTCTCTTACACTTGAGCTTCCTAGAAGTTTAGATAGTGTGAGATTTACAGACCTTTGTATTGACATATTATTGGATAATATGTATTTTATGTGTATTTTCAACATAAAGGCTGTTTCAGACTGTAAATTATTAGCAGTTATACGCTGTTATGTAACATACCTCAAAGTGGCTGAATGTTATGGCAGCATAATGTGGATTCTTTACAGAGAATGTAATCCCAGAATGCACTGCAACATGCATGGTGTAAAAAACAAAAGGAGGGGTCCTATGGTGTCAAAACAAAAAAGCATCGTTATACGCCTTTCATGTCACCATGCCCTTTTCACACAGACATTCCAGAAAAATACACAGAAAATGCATCCTGGATTTTTCATTCACACTGCCAATAATTTGCCGGTATCTGCAAGGTCGAGTGAAGACACTAAAGGTAAAACTAGGTATCACAATGTAGACAAGGGGTCTCCAACATGGTGCCCGCCAAAGCACATTGTATTAATAGTCTCAATTTTAATATTTATATATTACATGTTTTTTATATTAGCTTGGCTTGGTTTATGCATGTTAACATTTGAAACACTAGTAAAACATATCAACAAGTAAAATAAAATAAAATCAACAAGTAAAACAAAAAAGTTTTGAGTAGACTATATCAAAAAGTAGCCCTCCAAATTGTTTAATCCATGCCACAACTGCAGGAATTACATTAAATTGCTGGTACTTTTTTTATTAACATCATTATTGTGATTAGATGTCAAATTTCTGGCTTTAAAAGCAATCATTGACATATTTCTTATTTTATTTATGTTATTACTGGTTAATAATATGTCAACCAATTAATACAAAGGCCCACCATATTAAAAATGTAATTCCATCCATTTTCAATGGTCTTGCTGTTGTCTTAGTCTTGACTGCTTTAGTCTCGGTCTTGTCTTAGTCTCGACCTCTTAAAGTCTTGGTCTTGTCTTGACCTCGACACTCTCTGGTCTTGGTCTTTTTTGCTCTCGGTTTAGGTGGTCTTGACTACAACACTGTTAGACAAACTATGAATGCCATTGCTTTCAATGGGAAACCACAGGAGTGGTTTAAAGTAAAAATATACTGTATTAAAAAAGATTTCTACTTGTACACATACACAAGCCAAACAACTGAAATTATCCTGCATGTCAAAAATTGGCGATAAAGGAGGGGATACACTGTGCGTTAAAAAGTGCCGCCTAGAGGTACCTTAAGCATCTTCAAAGTGACTTGAAAGACATGTCAGGATGCTTTGTTTTCTTGATGTCTTGGGAGTGAGAATGTGTTGCAGCAATTTATGTTATATCTCTTGTGCACTCGTAATAAGAGTTATCTGTTTGCCGCACATGTTGCTACAAAGAAATCATGGTTTTTCCAGACTTTGACCAACTAACAGAGTCACACCCCCTACCAAATTCCAGAAGCGGATTAGCCTAATTCCCACACTTAACAATAAGAGTCTGTCTTTCGGATTTTTGGCTGCTCAGAAGATTACTAATGCGTCAGTTATCACTGTTATCCTCTTGTGTGTTGTTAGAGATGATTTGATTTCTCTTTTTTTTCCGGCGAAAAGCCATTAGCTTGCAAGTACTGGTTTGTGGTGTATATATTTGACATTTCTCCACAGCAAGACAGCATGTTCTCCCTAAATATGTGGTCAGCTGAAAACACGGTATACTGGAAGTTAGTGAACTACTGCTATTGATGTAATAAACATTCAGAGTCTTATTGTACACATGAAGTGCATATTACACTGGGTGCAACCTAGAAGTATTCATGGGTCCACTTGAATTCGAAACCCTGAGGTCCAACCCGTGTGGGGTTAGTCGGGACTAAAACGGGTCGTATATAATCTTAGCGGCCTTGTGTAATTTAAAATGAATTTGACACGAGAAGACCCAAACTATTTTGCGTTTGTGCATGGAGTCCTTTTCCAACCCCTCATCTGTTTGCCAAGAGCGTTTCAATGGAAGCTTGGTAACTTCCGGCGACATGAGCGACAGTGAACGTTGGCGACTAAATGGGGCGTGTGCAGTCGCACAACAAAGTTGAGAAAAAATTAGCAACTTTCAGGAGTGACTACCAATGAGAATGAAGCAGTGGAGTTCACGTCATCCGTCTCTCGTCAGTTACTGGAGTGGACGGTACTCATTTGTTTATGTCAAGCAGTTTTTGAAATGCCTCCTAACAAACTCATTGAAAGAGACGAGTGACACAAAATCACTTATAATGTGAATCTACCTCTAGTCTTTACTGTTGCATAGTCCAACATTAATCGCAACTAAAGCTTGCTTATAGCTGGGACCATGTTCATACGGTCTGACTTTAAACAAACATAAGGACTATTTAAATCATACAGTGTGCAGCGGTGTAATTGTACACATATTTTTATTGAACGATCTCTGTACAGGACTTCCAGTTTGGGGCACTTGTGTAACGAATGCAATAGAAGTAGGTAACACTAGACTTGTTTTATCTGCGGAACATACTTCAAATCCCACACAAATATAATAAGTGGCGGACCGCAAGTTTGACCATTACACGCATGTCTCCTACTTTATACGATTCAGTCAATTTGCAATGAATAAAAGTCCCGCCCTGCTTTTATATCTCCTTCATTTTCCAGTTTCCTTCAGAATGTGGCACACTGCAAAAGATGCATTTTTGCAGTGTTCAAAATAATTTGCTTTTTTATTAGAGTTTGTATTAGAGTTAAAGTCCCTAAAGCAATACGTCTGTGCTAAAAGCTGAGCTGACCCAGAAACAGCTTGATAATTCCGTAATGATGGAATTATGAGGTGTCTGCTGCTACACAGTGTGACTGATGTTTATAATTGTACAAGACAAATCTCTGTAATTAAATCACATGAGTCATATCACTGAAATGCATTCACTGTTTTGTACTGACTAGTTCTAGGTCGCATTTACACTGCCTGATTAAAGTGACTTAATTCCAACAAAAACATCTGTGGCACAGAACAGATATGGAAAAAAATGCATAGATTCCAATATTCTCCGATTGGTTTCAGGATTCATTCATATGTGGAAATAAATCTGATATGAATTGGATACATGCGTTCGCCTTTGCAATTTAAGCGGGCAGAATGGATATTCCCATTGCAAGATGTTTCATGCGTCATTAAAAATTAGACACTGGCAAAAAACCTTAACTCAGGTGGATACCACCTGCGATCACATGACTATTCTTAGCAGCGCAATGGAGGACGACGTCTACACTTAGGGCGCACTCATATTATCCAAACCAAACCATGGCCCAGCGCGATTGTCCCCCATCCCTACTCCCCCAGAAGCATGCACTCACACTGTACTTTGACGGATCATTAGGATGCGATTGTTTTGAAAATAGCAGGAAGTAAAGCGCTCTCTTAACACTGGAACCCATCATAATGTTAAGTCTATGTTTTTTATTAAAAGTCATTTGGTGCGCGATGACACACAGCCCTCTCACATACCTATCATTTTGCTTAGTTGACCTGTCGCGTGTGCAGTGTAGACATTCACGTAACCCTGCTGCGTGCATCATAAGGTTTTAACGAAGGCAGATGAAGGTGATTGGTCACGCATTTGACGTCTCGCCTTTTGAAACGCACTCGGGCACAATTAGCGAACACTGCGCCTTCCGTGCCTGAGCCCAAGTGAACCACGCTCCAAGGCACGATTAACCAATCCATGCCCGGGCACAGTACAGAGCAATCACACTTGTCAAATGAACAAGGCTTTTGTGGTTAAACGCACCAAAGCACGGTTTAATTTGGATAATGTGAGTACACCCTTAGTGGAGTAAAGACTTGCTACAGAAATAAATCTCTATAATCTTGTATAATCATTTTGTCTGTGTCCATTGCATGTTGCGACATTTTACTTCCTCTGAGGCTTAAGCTGGTCTGAGTCAGTATGTCTACCTTAAAATAGTTTTCCAAAGTGTTCAGTGTAAATGCAGATATCGGATAGAAGTCACTTTTAAAAGATGATGTAAGCGGTCGTTTACATTGCTGTAAAATCACTGTATGTGTAAACACAGCTCTCTCTCTCTCTCTCTCTCTCTCTCTCTCTCTCTCTCTCTTTCTTTCTGTCATTTGTCAGCAGGTTTTAATGATGCTCTGCCTGCTTCTCTATTTCTTCATGATCACTCCTGACATGTTTTCGTTCCGTTCTTTTATCTACTCATTGTTTTCTCATCCATCACCCCCACCCCCTTTCTTTTTTGACACAAGCTGCCCCACTACTGTGTGTTCAGCTCCTTCTGTCTGCTTCAAACAATGTCCAGGATGATCACACTTAATTGTACCTGCCAGATCTGCACTTGTAAAACGAAAGATGATGGAAAGGGTTCTCCACGATGCCATTGAAGAACCATTTTTTGTTCCAAAAAGAACCATTCAGTCAAACGTTCTTCTAAGAACCATTTCATACCTTTTAAACAATCTAATGAACGGGTATACACTAGAAAGGACCTTTTATGAAACAGAAAGGTTCTGCAGATGTTAAAGGTTTTTTATGGAATCATACAACCAAAAATGGTTTATCTCTGGCACCAGGAAGCACCTTTATTTTAAGAGTTTGTGATGCGTCCAAAGGCCACAATCCCCCATCACTCATGATGTCATAGGATGCTGGGTTTTGTTTCTTCTGGGATTTGGTTCTGAAATGTCAGCGCGAGGGCTGGGCAGTAAAAAGAAAAGGAGTCATGTGGAACTGTAGACTTTCTGGGTATTTATTTGATTATTATACTTCTTTTGGATGAAGTTAACAAATACCGGGCATTGTGTCTGTCTCCAGATAACGGTTTTAATAACTCTGTACCATTTTGGCTGAAGATTTCTCAAGGTTCCTGTTTGCTTTCTACACTACTGATAAAATGTATAGCCTGACTACACTATAAGTCACTACTGAATGTATAAATGATTGATTGTGTTTCGGGAACAAACGTAACCTGTGTTAAAAGTCAGGAGTAGTTTACCCAGTCATTGCTTATTGGTTTGCGTGATATTGAAGCAAAGTGCGATAATAATGCAGTATTATGGGCCAGATTTGCGCCAGTGCAAACCATCATTTTGGTGTTAAATAACGACTGTTGGGATTTACTAAAGACAAGCAATGGATAATTGAAATGGTCTAGTTGTGGTTGGGACTGACCTTTTTGCATATGCATTTCTAGGAGTTTCCCTTTCAGAAGGGAGGGGAATATTTAAATGATTCCCGCAAAGGGATTTTACTAATGTTTGCGCGTTTGATATAACTGGTATGGGAAAAAATGTCTTAAACCATTTTGCACTTGAAATGGCTGCAATTGTAGCTGATAGGAGAAGTCTTGGTAGAGATCAGAGAATACAGGATTTTTTACATGTAACAGTTTATTTGGGATGCCAGAGGAACATATTATTCAAAAATGTTGTTTGCCAAGCCATGTTATTTCTTTTTTTGCTGGAGGAAATAAAAGAGGATTCACACAATACCAGGTGTTTTAAAACTTCTTTTAAATCTTCATTTATTGTCCTCCAGTTCTTTTCAGTGTACTCTGGCTTTGTTACAGTAGCTGCGATGTCCGTGGTGCTGAACTCAAGTGCATCAGGCATTAGTAGATCACCCGCACCTCATCAGCTCTGCTTATTTGCCCGGCTCTTAGTAGATTGCATTGATCATTATGGAAATCAGCTATTGTGTCCATTTAATTTTGCGCCTTTTTAGTAAATAACCCACAGATATTACCACTCCCATTTGTATTAGCTTTTATGTAATAACTTGTTTTAATAAAGCACTAATTCTGAATTGGTTCTCTGTTGCTTTAAAGTTGCACAATTGTCTTTGTTTTAAGGAAGAAATTGAACCCCCATTTTATGTGCAGTCTTGTGGCATTGAAGTTATCTGTGTCTTATTTTTTCCTCATATGATAAGGAATTAGAGTAGAATTTAAATTGCTATATTTCCACTTGACATTTAATTGGCATTTATGATTGAAGAGAAATCTCAGCGTGTTTTATTCAAGGTGTCATACAGGATTTTTTTAACAAGAACGACATTAACGTTTGCATTTCATTAGCATATTTTACAGAATTCATTGGCAATCCATGGTTTCCTTTCATTCATCATCTCACAGCATGTGCTTTCGTCCAGACACAGTCTGACTGAATTCTTATTAAACAGTCTTTTACCACGAGTCACAATGGAGGTCCGAATGACACTTATGCTTCATATAATACACTCTAAAAAAACAAACGGTGCTATATAGCACCAAAACAATTGCTTTGGATCGTAACGATAGAAGAACCATTTTAGTGCCATATAGCACCGGTGAAGAACCAGTGAAGCACCAGTGAAGCACCAGTGAAGCACCAGTGAAGCACCAGTGTAGAACCATATAGGGGCCATATAGCACCACATATGGTTCTACATAGCACTATATGGTTCTACACAGGTGCTTCACTGGTGCTTCACTGGTTCTTCACCGGTGCTATATGGCACTAAAAATGGTTCTTCTATCGTTACGATCCAAAGCAACTGTTTTGGTGCTATATAGCACCGTTTGTTTTTAGCATTGTGCATTATTTGATAAGTGGAGTTACGTTGACTGCAAATACACATAAGAATCAAGTTGTAATGAAGCAGGACATGTACATCTTAACAGCCCTTACACAAATTAAACATGTTTTTATGTGGTAAAAGTGTAGTAACCATGTTTTTATGGTGGGTTGATTACTATTAGCTATTTACTACATGGTTAATTTTTGTAAGGGAACATCTAATGCTGTACTTGAAGAGACGTCTTGATGTCTTGTGTTTGTGTAATGCTGTTATACCATAGTAAAAGTAAAACAAATCATTACAGAGATGTTTTTCTACTTTGAAAGTGTTGAGTAGATTAAAAAGAGTTTGACACGTGAAGTTTCTGCATCAAAAATCCTTTGATAGTCCTACAAGCAAAATCATCAAAGAGAAAAAGTTAAAAATGAGTTGTCATGCAGATCAGTTTCTTTTAACTTGAACTTCAAATCATTCCTCAGCTAAAATCTGCATATTAATATATGTTGCCTCTCTTTCTCTTTTAGATGGTGGCATTAGAGAGGCAGGTGTTTGATTTCTTGGGCTATCAGTGGGCTCCCATCCTTGCCAACTTCTTCCACATCCTGGTTGTTATCCTGGGCCTGTTTGGCACCATTCAGTACCGACCTCGCTACATTGTGGTGGTAAGTGCTGCTTTTAACTAATATTTAACTCAAAGGAAACCATGTCCAGGTTAAATTTCAAACCAAAATCTAAAGAAAAATGATATATTTTGCAAATTAAAAGAAAAACCGTGTCTAGAAAAAAGTCTAGTGTTTTAGTTATCATAAAAATATTTGAGTAACTAATAATGTCTAATATTTTTATAAATAATAAGTTAATAGTGAGTAATTCCAAAGTCCCTTTCGGTCATGCAAGACTAAAGTCCTATCTACTTGAATCGGGAAAGACATATATCTATAAAATCTCATGATAAAATCCCAATTAAACCACATATTTATGATTAACATTAAACTTGACTTCAACTTTACAAAACTGGCACCTCACAAGAGTTCGCTTTATAGAGAATCATCAGATTTTATTGAATAATGATTGGTTCTTTTAATTGGAAGCTGGGACTTCCAATTACCAGAGCAGCCATATTGTGTCTTGCTTAACATATTTCACTCATATCTGTAGTTATTTCTGTCATTAAAATCAACAAGTACAAATACTAATGTTATACAAATACTAATAAGCGTTTTGCAATGTAAATATAACCCCTGGTTCGAGAAATCTGGTTGGGAGATTGATAATAGCTATGAAATGTTATTGGTCGTAAAAATATGTTTGGTTTGTACAAACAACATGTAATATCTTATATCTTTTGACTTGGGGGTGAAATAGGACCAATACATTTTGTGAAATGCACTCAATCATGCTAAGCAACTGTTAACAACAGTCCGTTTGGCTTATATGCAAATAATGTTTTTCAGCCCATGCAAATCTACTTACTGTTGATCAAAGAAAACAGTCCAGTGAAGCCCAACTGAGCTCAGTATAAAGCACTCAGCCTCACAGTCTCTGGACTGGCCGACACACTCAATGGCATTTTAATTCACTAAATCTGCAACCAATTACCATGTATTAAATGATTAGAGTCCAGATCCTCTCAGTTTCTCACTCGGTCAATCCGTGTCGTAACTTTACAGGATAATTATGATTATAAAGCCGTTAGTTTTGGTTTGTAAGATGGGAATTTAGCTGTTTAAAGAATCTATTTGCTTTTTGAAGGGTATTACACAAGAATGTAGGTGACCCCAAAGCTAACAGACGTGGACTTAAAGGCCCAAAATTCCTATTTTGAATTCATTGGGTATTTTAAAAGGGAATTTTCATCACGGGAGGGTAAACATATAAACCGTCCTATCTATTTACCCTTTACCTGGCACAGCACTTTTTTGAATGGGGGGGGGGGGTGAAAAGTGGGTATTTTTTGAGAAGTCTTGTTTTAAAGAATACACCGTTTTTTACAGAAGTGTCTGGAGGTGAAAACTAAAAACGATTTTTTTTTATAGCAGTTAAAATGTATTGTTATAAATAAAAATAATGCAATATAGTTTTATTTTATACATAAAATTATAAAACAAAATGAGGTTTGTGTTGGTTTATTGTGAGATTTGCTGCATACTCTCGTCACAAATGAATAAATGACAGTCATTGCATTATTACTACTGCTAAAAGGTTTTGAAATATAAAAAATACATTCTTAGACATTTACAACAATATATAGTCTGTCGTGATAGATTAACATTTACAGGAAAATATTGAAGTAAACTTGGGTCTCCCGCTCATGGGACAATGGCAGTTATTGGGTTAAACTCTAAAACTGTATATTATGAACACATATTTCGAAATCTGTAGTAGCGTTAAAAACTTCAAACTAGGTTAATTAAAGGTTAACCCAATTTGGGTTTATTAGAGATTGCGAATTGCAACCAACCTCAATTTGGGACACACGTTGTCATCTGAGACAATGTAGGGATGAAACACGCTTTATAGAGCAGTTTGTCCGTTTAGGGCTACTGTAGAAACAAGATGGTGACTACCATGTAAGGAGACATGCAGTGTATGCAGATAAAAATGGCTAACAATACAGTTCATTATGTAAGGTCTTTATACACCACTGATAATATAGTTATGTAGATTATATTGCATTTATGTCAAGAGATCCTTCTAAAAGTTCCACATTGCACCTTTAAATACTTAATAACACATTGTAATGCATATACGCATATATTTGACTACATCACAAATGTGATAATAAATTAAACTTCAAACACAAAACTCTCACATCACTCATAAACCAAAAGAACCCAGGTGAAAACAGAACAGATATAGTGAGAAATCTTTGACAGCGGAGATGAGAAACAGAGATCAGAGATGTTATGTGCCATGCTGACACTCCTGGGAACGTGAGGGAGTTTTGCTCGGGCTTGTGTTTTTGTGGTGGGTTGTAAATGCTCTTTCTGCTCCACACCAGATTAAAATTACACTTGTCACTATATAACAGTGATTTAACAAATGACTCATGCTATCTCAGATTCGTCATTTACCTTCAGGACATTCATCTGTGGAGAGAAAGACATTTTAAAGCATGGGGTTTTTATCTCAGTGCTGCTGATCTGTTAGTTTCTTTCCTAAGTAGTAATTACAGCACACACAATATCCAAAATAAAACTGATTTCTTTATAGAAATATTTTAAGTGAATACATTTTTACATTTCTGGTATGCTGTTATTTGCTAAATAACTTAAACTCATCCCTTGGTAAACGAACAAAAATATGCATGAAATGCCCTAAGAACGGACCTTTTGGTAGGGTTATAGGAATACTCCAGTTTCCTAAAAATAAAATCCTGATAATTTACTCACCCCATGTCATCCAAGTTGTTCATGTCTTTATTTGTTTAGTCAAGAAGAAAATAGGTTTTTTGAGGAAAACATTCCAGGATTTTTCTTAATTTAAAGGGGCCATGGCATGAAAATTTGACTTTTTCCATGTTGAATTGCTATGATTGGGTCCCCAGTGCTTCTATCAAACTTGAAAAAGTGAAAAAGATCAACCCAGTAACTTAGTTTTAGTAAACCATTCTCTACAAGCACATGAAAAAATAGGTTGTTGAAATTTGGCTCTCCTTATGATGTCATAGGAGCTCTTATTATAATAATACCGCCCTTTAATCTGCACTATCCAACCACAACACTGCCATTAAGTGTAGAAAAAGAGAGAGAGAGAAAATAATTCACAGCACAATAGGCTTTATGCCCAGCTGCACTACATCCTGAACTTCAGCCAGCTCCTTGTTTCCTGTCCGCCATTATTGGACAAACTGATTAATCAAGGTGTGTCTGATTATTGTTGTTGTGACTACTGAGGTCATGCACACCTGGATTAATCAGTTTGTCCAATAATGGCAGACAGGAAACAAGGAGCTGGCTGAAGTTCAGGAAGTAGTGCAGCTGGGCATAAAGCCTATTGAGTTTCAATTACAAACAAACCACCATCATTTTGATCAGTGTTTGCACTTTATCTGCTCATTTGCATATTAAAGGACACACCAAAAACGGCACATTTTTGCACACACTTACAAAGTGGCAATTTTTAAATGTTATAATAAATATTTATATGATATTTTAAGCTAAAATTCATATATAAATAAATAAATAAATATATATATATATTATTTATATATTCATTTCTTTATTTATTTCATTTAATAAAAAACAAATGCAACAACAGCATTTAACATTTAGCTGCCATCTTCTCTAACCTACCGTCAGTGGGTTTTTGACCTTCTTTTTGCCCTCAAACTTAAAATTTGGAGTTTGAATGAAACCCAATTTTTTCTTGAAATCTTGGAGCCCATTTTTAGATTATTTCAAGGAGACAAGCTCTGGATAAAACCCTTTTTCCCCTCTTTCTCTGATTTATTTAGTTGTTTATATGTATATGCATATGTTACAGTGATTATATGTTCAATTGTATAGGAGTATTTATTATGCTTGTTTAATTTTTGCTTTTTTCCCTTAATTTTATTATATAATATTCTGATACTTGTACTGTGCTTGTGATGCTTTTCTTAATAAAACAATTAATAAAAAAAAATTGCAGTTTCAATTCAGCTTCAAGGGGCTCTAAATGATCCCAACCGAATCATAAGGGTCTTATCTAGTGAACCGATTGTCATTTTTGATAAGAAAAATGCAAAATAAGCACCACAACTTCTCATCTTGCACTAGCCGTGTGATGCGCCAGTGCGACCTTACGTATTTGCCCGACCTTTACGTATTATACGTTCATTAAATACTTTCTATTCAGAAATACCAGTGTGTTGGAAGAATCCATTAAAAGTTTGATAAAAAAGCTAATTTACAAGAAAACATGTCAGACGCACTTAGAGGGTTTTGCATTTAAGCTCCTTCATTCTTTCTGTGGTATTCAACCACATGTCACAGATGTTGTTAATAAAATTTTACTTGTATGAAATAAAACGTTTGATCTTCTGAAGTTGTAATGTGTATATCTTTTTACAGTACACTGTATGGACGGCGCTGTGGGTGGCCTGGAATGTCTTTATTATCTGTTTCTACCTGGAGGTTGGAGGACTGTCAAAGGTAAGAGAGCTAATCCCACCTGAGGTCACACAGGGGTCGATCACTCACAGTTTTGGGTCTGAGGTATTTTAATGACCCTGTTTAAGAGTTAAATGAGACAATTAGTGATGTCAGAGGTGTGTTTGTACCTACAGCTTTGTGTCATTCTGGTGTTACTTATCTCAAGTGTTTCAATGGTAAATAAAACAGCAGATTGTTCCAGTAAAGTGTATTTGCAAAGGAAATGAGGTTAGAGCCCTCAGGTGTTCCTGAAAAACAGAAGGTAACAGAAGCAGATGTGAATTCTGTCATCAGTTGCTTGCCCTTAAACCACGTGTGAATTTATTTTGTGAAACACAAACAGAGATAGATATATGAATATCCGAGTGGATCCAATAAGTTATGACTCACTTTAATGCCTAATAAAGAACGTAAGGAGGGTGCACACCAAAAGCGTTTAAAAGCGACTGAAAACTTCAGGCAGATGCCGACTGCCGGCGCTTGCCTGCTTCTTTAACTAAGAGCTTTGGTTGCAATGATACTTCTGCTTTGTTTATCTTTATATTGCTGAAATTGACGACCTGAGCGTTTCACCCAAAGTTGAACATTTTTTTACTCTAGGTGCTCAGCATTGAGCGTGGAAAGAACCCCCGAGTGCGGGCAGTCAGCACAGGAAAAAAGCCAGCTGCTGGCATTTGCACAGTGCTTCCATTAGAAAACAATTGAATTTTTTTGTTTTTTAAAAAAACACTTAAAATTGAGTAAAAACTATCTCAAAATAAAATTGAGGCAGTCACCTGGACGCTTTAAATATTACCCTGATTACACCTGTTGTTAATATGCGATTTGGACAATTGGATCACGAGTGGATGACCCTAAATACAGGTGCAAAACATTTTGAGCTCGTCCACGTTTAATCACATTGAAGCATATTGAAAAAGCATTTTGAACAGCCACAAAAGGCCGTCTACTCTCCTTTTATTGATTTAAGGAAATGTAGGGGAGAGTGGGGCACAACCTAACCCTGTTTTGGTTCTGGCTCAATCATTCAATTACCAATTGTGAAAAGCGATATATAAATAAAATTGAATTGAATTGAAATTACCATTCTTGGACAATTACACCAAACGTGACAGAAGTGCAAAAGTTACAACATACCCCATAGGTGGGGTTAATTGTAACAGGCAGGGGGTTAGTTGTAACACTTGCTAAAAATTAAGTTTGCAGGTTAATATTTCAATACTATTTTGTCTGTATACTTGAAGTGGAAATTGTTTCTATATCAGTGTATAATAGACAGGTATCCACACTGTATTCATTTATCCAGCCCTTTTCTAACAATAGTTCAATTATAAATGGATACAAATGTCGAAATATGTGAGAAAAGCACAATTATGACGAAACATTTTTATATGTGACCCAGTCTGTAATAACCATACTACAGTTTCAAAATCAAATTCTGAGATAATGAAAATCAAAGTCTGATTTTAGCCATTCATTTCATTTATAATTTCAATCTTTGACATGACCTTATTCAATCAATATTAAAGATATGAACAAAAATAAATTTGACACACGATTTTTGATAAGACTGGCACATTTATTTTGTTGGGAGCCAGCAATCATTCATGTGTTGCCAATTTAAAACAACGGCAAGAATTACGCTAACGTTAGCGTTTTTTTATATCGTAAGTGTTGAGGGGTTAGTTGTAACACAGCGTTAGAATTCACTCCGCTGGGTCAAAATATTTTCAAGTCCACCAAAAAAGTTGCTAAGAGCTGCAGACATTTCAAAACGATGCTATGTTTTACTCAACAAGACACTGATTAATATGACACAGCATTGGATTTGGTATCTTACACACCCAACTTAGAAACCAAAAAAAAAAAATTTGATGAAAAAATTTACTTTCCACCAAAACACCTGTTCATCAATAACATTATACATTTCAAATAATTTGCGGGAGATCTTCTTTAGGCAGCGTGAAAAAAATACTGGAAAGCAAAACGCTCAATCTTGTGCAACAATGTAAACGTTCTGTGTTACAACTAACCCTGCATTAGTTTTTGCCCTGCGCATCCCTACCGAGCAGAATGTTTTTACATCGTTCCTGACATCTAGCATGAACCCAAAGTCTTTGGTGCAGATAAATGTAAAATTATTGGGTAAAATTAAATAAAAGTTTAAATTATACGTTTTTTGCACACATGGTCATATAGACAGTTTCATCGGACGCATGATTTGAACTAAGGTAATTAAATGGTTATTTATTTAGCTTGTTATCAGAAACTATCTACTCGAAAGGGTCTCTGTTGTTATTGATCGTATGCGGAAGTCTACTGGAAGTAAAGTTTGGTCCACAAAAGCTGTTTGGTTATTTTGTCCTATAGCGTGCAGAGCTTCTCCTCTGAAGGCAGTCTATGTAGGCATCTGGCTTCGTAAGTGGCTTCATAAGCTGGCAAGCTATCAGATAAAGGTGTCAGAATGTACGTACAGTATGTGGTCACTATGTTGAACAGCCAAGCACAAGTGTACACTAGCGTACTTGCGAAAACCTGGAAAAACTTCTCTGGGTACATGTGCTGACAGGTCATGGAAACCAACTCTGAAACCCAAGGGGGCTAGAAGTGAGAAGTGGACTCGCTATATAATTTACACATTCTCTCTGTACGTTCTTGTTTCATGGACTCACATTTCTTGTTCAAACAACAAAAAGCACTTATTCACTTTCAGAAGGTGGAGTGAGATTGAATTATAACATCCCAAAGTCTCAGTAGATGCCTGAAACAGAGTAAATCTTGTACACTTGTAATGAGCCGCTGTAATATTAGATGTAACCTCATTTGAGGTGGTTTTCTAGAGCTGTGTAGGAAAAATTGGCTAAGATTGCGACATAAATGTTAGACAGCTTTGTGGGTGGCTAGCGGATGTTTTATCCAAATATATTGCGTTCGCAGCATGCTTGCAGACAGCAATGTGCATGCAAATCTAGACTTATTTTAGGGGGGCTCCCTAAAAAGGTGCCAGCTGTCAAGACATAAATCTATGATCACAAGTGTCAGCATTATCACTCAAGTGATAATAAGATACTGAATCCAGGAGATAATGTCTAAATCTATTTTCATTAAAATGAACTTCTTAATATAAGCTCATTATAATGACTATAACAAAGATGACTTTAACAATCTGTCCAAGTAAGCTACATGAATGCACATCATTGCAAAATCAGAGCGCAATCGATAACACAACAGAAAAATGCATTGCATTCTCAGTTTGGACACAGGGGGCGCCATTTTTACATTGTAACATTTTTATGCATTTGGCAGATGCTTTAAAGGCAGGGTGCGTCATTTTTGAAAAACACTTTGTAGCAATTCAGCAGTAAGGGGCGTGTCTCTTAACCGACATCGTTGCCTGGCTTGTGTATGTGTGGGGTGGGTCTATCAAAAGAAGGTCCAGATTCTAATGTGGTGGGGGGGGTGTTTGTTTAGGTGATTTCAAATGTCAACATTGGCTTTCAGAAATCGCGCACCCCGCCTTTGATCCAAAGCGACTTACAGTGCATTACAAGGTATAGATTTTTTATCAGCATGTGTGTTTCATTTTCATTTCAAATTGAGTAAAGAGCATTTTTTTACAATTCACCAGATTGTCCGACCTCCTCACTCACTTTTTTCCAAGCAAGATCCTTTATATTCCTGTTTCAATAAAAGTACGAAGATGTGTGTCCGGGTGTCCACATACAGTGACAATGATTTTGTCCTCCATTGTTGTTTCGCTAAGTCATAATCATGTCACTGTTAGAGCAAACTCCTGATTGGTTAACACGGCATGAAAATCTACCAAAGTTCAGATTTTTCGACTGCGGTACGCGCATCAAATGCCCGAAATGCTTAAAGTGATTTGCGCGAATCGCGCCGCAGGATGTCTATCACGTCTTTGCATTGAGTTGACATGTAAATCACTCGTTCTAAATGCTTCATTCGTGTCTGGTGTAAATGCACCATTAGAATCCTGGTTTGTCTTTCATAGTCTGGCTCTCTCATGCTCATTCACACCCTTACCTCTCTATACTGTGCTGTCACAGGTGGGACGGTTTTCTTCACAAAGCCCCCCTTCCCCTCTGTAAACTCAAAACACATGAATATTCATCAGACAGATCTGCTGTCCAGAATGCATCAAGTAGAACTGCACTGACCCTTTGTATTCCCTCTCTCTGTGTTTATATCTGTGTGTAAGCGTTTGTGTTTCCTTCATTAGGCACTTGCCGCCCTGCCGTCCATATGTAGCAGTGGTGTGTGTCCATCTGTTGTGCTAATGCCCTTGTGGAGCCCTTAGCCACCTGCTCCCCATAACACCCCATCATTCACCCCTGCAGAACCCCAGACACCCGTTCATTAACACAGCCCATCCTAAATCTTCAATGAAACACTTCAAAACATGTGCTGTCTCACCAATAGCAAACAATTAAACACATTCATATTGAGCTGGGAACTTAGATTAAACTGTGCTGGGTAATCACTTTATAACAGTTTATACTTTCTGCACCATTTACGTAATGTTGCCGCAGAATGGCTTGTGTTGAAATTGCAGAGACAGATGAGTATAGTTGCCTGCACACCTTAGCGACTACATTATGTAAAAAAGCATTTTGTACATTTTGTTCTAATGAAAGCTGCTCTGTTGAGTTTAACCTTGCTTAGTACACAGCTGTATGCTTTACTGTGTAATGTAGGAATACATGAATTTGTAACACTATAAAAATGATGTTTTCAAATCAACACATATTTTTGTGTTACTTTAACTTAACAAAAAAAGTTGAACAATTTTAATGTGTTTTTATAAGTAAGCGTTAAATTTGTCACCTATTTTTAATTTAGTCTTAGTCTTGTGCCAAATGTCCTTGTTAGTTTGAGTCATTGTAAATAGATTCAACACACGCTCTCTTTGGTGACGTGGTTGATTACGTTACTGTTGATCATCTGTCCATCATCGTATAAAGAGCGCCCTGACAATTTGATTGGTCGACCAGCTTTGGGTCTCGCATAGTTGCTCCTCAACAGAGAAACCCAAGACCGATCTTCCTGTCCTTAAAATGTTGTGGGCGGGGCTAAGATCGGCTGGCACCCAGGCTAGGTGGTTTCCAGGGCAGGGATTATCCTAAAACAGGACTAGGCCTTAGTTTAATAAGGATAAATAACTAGTTTGAACAAACATATACACTAAAAACATATATTGTGTGCATTTTGAGGCAAAACAAATGGCACTGATGTGTTTTAAGATATGTCAGTGCAAGTTGTTTTCAGTTTGGACGGCTCTTACGTTTATTTTAGTGTAGGACTAGTCTATTCCCGGTCTGGGAAACCACTCTAAAAGTCTTGTCATTTTAGTCTAGTTTAAGTCAAAAGAAAACTCTATGGGGCGGTTTCCCGGACCAGGATTAGCTTAATCCAGGACTAGGCCTTAGTTTAATTAGGAAATATAACTAGTTTTAACAAACAAACCTTACTAAAAACATTACCTGTGTGCATTTTGAGGTAAAACAAAGGGCCCTGATGTATTTTAAGATATGTAAGTGCAAGTTGTTTTCAGTTTGGAGAGCTCTTAAAAGTGTTTAAGTCTAGGACTAGTCTAATCCCTGTCCAGGAAACCGCCCCTATATATCTTAGTCAAGTTTTAGTTAAATTTCTGAGATTATTTCTGATAACCATTTCAGTCAAATAGTGTTTCACACATCCCAAATATTGGTTAAATATCACCTGACAAAATACACTTGTTGAATGATTTTTGTTGAATGCAACTTTTTTAAACTTGTCTGGAAGAGACGTTGTAAACGAAAATGAAGAGAGATTTTATCTGATTTTATGCAAAACATTTTAGTCTTTTTTCGTCAACACTAATGCATGTTAATTTAGTTTTAGTTAGCATTTTTGGACATCTGTGCAGTCTCGTCATCTTAGTCATGGAAAAAGGTCGTTGACGAACATATTTAGTCTCGTCTCGTCTGATGAAATTTAAACTATTATAAGTTATGCCAACTTATCACAAGTCAAAACTTAAAATAGTAGGTTAAATTGAATTGCAAAACCAAGTTGTTTTAACTTAATGCTGCATTTTTACAGTGGAAATGTATAAAAAATGGCATTGAACTCAACAATTAGGGGGCGTGCACACCGAGGCGTTTACGCCGATGGCCGGTGTATGTTTTCCAATGTTTTCAATGGAAGCGCCACGCTTTTTAAATGCGCAGGCAGCTGAGCGCAGAGAAGGGGCGGGACAAATATCACATCCAGCCCGCGCATTGTTCAAAAAAAGGAGAAGTATCAAAGCAACCAAAGCGCTCACCTGAAAAAAAGCTGGCAAGCGCCTACAGGCGGCGTCCACCTGGCATTTTCAGCCGCATGTAAACACTTTGGTGTACACACTACCTTATGCTGCATGGACATAGACTGTTAAAAAGCTGGACGTAGTGTCCGTGACGTCACAGATAGGTTTCTGAGGAACGTTTTTGAAGCCAATAGTAGACTGTGCTTGCCGTCGCCATCCTGGACATGCGTCACAGTGCATCACTTGCAGACATCTGAAAATGGGTAGAGATTGGACAGTTGCCCCTCCAGCGACACTTATGTCGTTAGGAGGTGTTCTTAAGTGGGATGTCCTAATAACAATTACAAACAAATGAGTAACCGTCCTCTGTGTAACTGACAAGAGACGGATGATGTGAATTCCACTGTAGTCACTGCCGAAAGTTACTTATTATTTGCATGAAGTGGCACTTTTCTCAACTTTGTTGCCAAATTGGATACGCCCACTTCCTGTCACAAAGTCGTCAAGATTTCATGATATAAATGAGATTGTTCATAATTTTTGATTCATAACTACATGAAATGAAATAAAATAAATAAATGACCAAATTTGATATTTTTTTCTAACTTTCTTTCAAAATATTATTAAATGTACAGTATTTCTTTCATATTTCTTGAACAGGAGACTCTATAATACAAAGCATATTTGTTAAAAGGAAAGAACAGGTTGAGTGCTATAGTCTCTTTTTCTCTGTGTCTCATTGATTGTGACATTTCAGTGAGGTTATCCTCTCATGCATGACCTCAGACTGTGCCTGTCAGTCTTATACTGAAGCAGTGATTAAATACGGGACAGGACCGTCTGTATCGACCCGCTCTATGAACACACACACTTCTCCATGACATAATATGTGGAAAAAACAGTGAACTGTCTGAGGATAACATCTGCTGGTGATGATAAAGAGGACTGTCACCTCTATCTCACTGTTAACCAGAGAGAGTTCAAGGACTAGTTATGCACTAATAAACAGATAGGGTCCATAAGTCACTTTGACAACTGGTCCTTTATGTCATATGATCTGGAGAACTTTGTTTAGTGGCAAACAGTCGTGATATTGGATGTCAGCTGCAGTATTAGTAGTACAGGTTAGCACAATACTAAATAAACATGTACACAAGGTATTATAGGTTTCAGTGGTCCATAATCTTGATCTCTCTCTATCTCTAGCAGAATCTTTCTCTGTCTGTGTTAAATTATGCATTGAACGTATTTTATCATCCACCCCCTTGTCACTCACTCGTCTATAATATTGATCAGAGTTTCTCCCCTCTCTCTTTTTAGGACAGTGACCTCTTGACCTTTAACATCTCAGCTCACCACTCCTGGTGGAGCGAGCATGGGCCGGGATGTGTTCGAAGAGAGATCCATGCCAGCGAAGACCAAACACAGTCCTATATATCAATCATGGGCTGTCTGCTGGACTACCAGTACATAGAGGTTCTTCACAGCAGCTTCCAAATTCTTATCTCTGTAAGTCACTTCAAAACACAGACACACACACACACACGCACACAAAAGGTGGTTCTGATTTTGCTTACATGTGGGTGCCCAACACAATCTCATGTCAACGTATTTTACAAGGTGGCTAATTCGTATTAATTCATACGACCACACTCGTACGTTTTTGTACGCTTTGCTTTGGCTCCTGTGACGTTGGGGTTAACAGCGGGTTAGGGGTGGGGTTTCATTATTTTTTCATGATAATCGTACGTTTTCCAATTGGCCAACTCGTAAAATACGTACAAATTTCTGTGAGATCAGGCTGGGGTGTAAACTTAATTAATTTCGATTTTTTTTTTAACCATCTCTTGAAAATGGTTCATTCTCATTTAGGTTAAAATGTTGAACAGACAAACCAACTAATGGCAAAAAAATTCACATGACAAAATTTACTGCTAATATTTGTGTGATGTCCCATCCAAAAAGATGATGACATTATTGAGGTATTAGCCAGTGATTTTCAAACTTTTTGGCGTGCGCCCTCCTTGTGTAGTGTGCATCCCTTCACTGTCCAAAAAAAAAAGACTAACACAAAACAATCTCAAACTTAAAATTTAATTTAAACAAAACATATTAAATTATACAATGTAGAGCTGTTGGTTGGTAGCTATATTTTTTTGAAGTTTGATTACATAGAGTTTATGATGGTCTTTTTTTAAATGTCATAAAAGTGGGGTCCCCCTGTTGTCTGTAGCCCCCAGTTTAGAAACCACAAAAAATAGCTGTACATTTATTACAGAATAAAACAATGTTTAAGGGCTGCAAAAACGATTAATCGCAACAAAAAGTTTGCAGAATAAAATTTAGTGTTAATTTAATGTGTTTACAATTATAAATATGTATATATGAATATAATAAATATATTTATTTATTTATTTATTTATATAATTTAAAGATGTGTGCGTGCGTGCGTGCGTTCGTATGTAACTAGTCAATATTTGATCAAAAAAGTTTATTAAAGTTGTTCTAAGACAAGAATTGGTATTGTTAAAAATTTTAAGACAACTTTTGTGAAAGGTTTTGATCCACTTCAAATCTTGACTAGTGTGTAAAGTAAGGAATAATTGACAACGGGCCATTGAATTATAAGAAAATAATGCACACCCAAGGTGTTGTGCCGTTACATATTTACTGTACATGTGTATATGCATTTATATTGGGTGTGAATTATTTCAATTATTCCTTACTTCATTTATGTATATAAATGCATATACACATGTAAATATGTCTTAAATATATACCTGTATGTGTGTGTATTTATATATACATAATTATTTAACACATTACACACACATATATAATGTAAACAAAAACTTTTATTCTGCAAACCATTTGTTGAGATTAATTGTTATGGAGCCCTACAATGTTCCCCCCAAACATTTTTTGTTTTTATATAAAAAGTAGGGAATTAAAATATTATTTTCAAAAAAGTACCCTAAACACCACCCTGCTTTTACTGTAGTTTATATATATGCTAACTATGTGCTGTATAATACCAGCTTATACATAACATAAACTAAAAGTGTCCCTATATTATGGGTTCATATACTCTTTAATTACCTCCTGTCTGCACTCAGGCAGTCCTTAAAGATGCTTTAAAACCTTGCCAGACCAAAGTGTACCCTACATACACAGTAAATGTATAAAACGCCCCTTTTTAAGGGCTGAGGCCCTGCTGCTGTGCTGAAGTGGCTCTTTGAGTTGAGGTCTGGCACAGCTCCTGGTTTCAGCTGGATAAACTACAACTACAACTGCAGCCAGTAAGCAGAACCAATATGAGCTCATACTCAAGAGATGTTTTCAAGCGGTCATGTACAGTTGCCCCAAAAAGTGCTTGGACACTTAAACTTCACTTAAAATGTATGCATGCCATTGCATTAAACAACACATTTTCAGAAACACTTTACAATAAGGTTGTGTAGTGATGTAGTACTCGTGACCGATTTCTGCTTTCTCTGACTCGTCTCGGACTCGTTCCCTCAAAGACTCGGTCTTGACTCGGTCTCATACAGAACATAGATTCACGTTTATATAGTTTAAACAGAGACAACAAAAAAGTTTGGTGAAATGTTTGCGTTTTCAGTACCCTAAAATGCTGTTGTCATGTAAACGAACAGCCAAACTGCATAAAAACGTTCCCATTTACAGTTGTAATTGTTGTTGTGTAAAGGGCCCCTGCATTTGTACGTAACGTCATAACTTTATTCGGGTCCTGTGATAACATTAACACATTTGACAGACGCTTTAAAGCCCATTAAAAGGTATACATTTTTATCAGTATGCGTGTTCACTGGGTTCAAATCCATGACCTTTTGCGCTGCTAACACAATGCTTTACCACTGAGCTATACAGGAGCATTTGATAAGTAGGAACTTTTGTTTTGGCACACAAGGCACGGTTGCCTTGAACCATGCGCAATTGTCCACCCCCATATGCTTGCACGTGCACTTTCGCTCTGGGCCTGAGCACACTTTTTTTATTAAAATGCGACTGTTTGGAAGAAAAAGGAAGTGAAGCGATCTCTCAGAATAATGGAGCCCATTGTAATGTTAAGTTTTTGTAGCAGAGGCAGATATTGTTTAATGACTGTCACGCAGTTGCCAGTGTTTCACACCTGCTTGTTGCATACACATTTTTCTTTATATGATCGTTGCCTGAATATATAAAGAGCTCGGATGCAAAACCTGTTAAACGCCACCTCCATCATAAATGAGATAATGATATTGACTGAATGCTCTTGGCATGTATTATATCTTCATCAAATACATTCAATTCAAATCTGCTTAATCCCACCCTCAGGCCATTCAGAAACAGTACTTTGTTGGCAGAATCCACTAAACACCACATCGACTTTATACACTTGTCCTCTAAATGCACGAAAGATAAATCAGATGAATGACGACGTGCAAAACGACCGTGGATCACATTCAAACATGTGTCCCTTGTAAGTACCTGGACCTAAATATGTGGACCGTATGTGGTATGTGTCACATGGATCACAGCGCCCCCTAATGTGTGGCTTAGTTTCTTTATTTTAACATTTTGACTTTCATCATTTGCAGTGTTTCTAGTTGCATCTTTAGTGATTTTACAGTTGTTTACTAAGATTTATTTTTAGAAGTGGAATTTTTGGGCCAAAAAAACTTGTATGCAGGGGTGTCAAACATACGGCCCCCAAAGGCGTCCAATCTGGCCCGTATGATGATTTATACAGTTTTATTAAATATGAAATGCAAAACCCTTTTAGGCGGGCGTCTAGTTCGTTTTTAATATGAGAGACTTGCGGAAAGCAGCAAAACGCGGAACATAAACTCAACACAGTGCCCAAAAATCTTGATATTTTATTGTTACCGCTCCGATAAAGATCCACCGATTCTGATAATCCACTTCGTGTTTTCCCGCCCGCTCTGCAGCATCTCTGTGCACTCTCTGCCTGGAGAGCGAAGACGACAGTTTTCCGAAGTTCGTTGCATTAACAGGTAGATTCATTACATTAAATCAGTTGTAAAACAATAGAATTAGTAATTTGGAAGTTTGTTTATGTATTTCTTCCGGTAATGATTTTCTATCGGTGATCTAAAAGTGCTAACAACTTGGCAAGCACACAACAACAAAATATCCACATTCTTAGTATTAACGTTACAATACTTATCTAATCGATTTAATCTTGCCGATCAGATCTAAGTTAATATAAACACTAAATTTGCTGCTTTGTAGACAAAAACACCAATGCCTTGACAAAATAAAGATAGTGAATGGAAAGGGAGGCTGCTAAAGGCAGTTCAACATTGCAAACATGGATTCAAAGCTCCATCAAGCCAGCAGGTAAATCATATTGAATATTTAGCAGATTGTCACACTTTAATTCTTGTTATTATATTTCCCATTATAATCACATGCTAGTAATATAACACATCATATTTATAATACTTTATTAAAACCATAATAATAGTACCACCCCCCTTAGTGCCCTTTTTGGTTTGGGCCACTGCCACTGCCCCATCTTCATTTTCATTTTCTAAATGACTTTTCTCATTACAAATATATTCCAAAGAAAAGTGAATGGTTTATAAATAATTTTGGCATTAAGGAATAATGCAAAGGAAGTAAAATTAAGGCCTTTCAACCTAAGGCCAGTGGGTTTTGTTCAGATGGAAATTTGTGTGTATAATATGTACAGTATGAGTGTGACCTTATGAAATGTAGTTTTCACAGAGCTGTGTGTTTCTCTGGTTTTCTCGCTGAACAAACAAATTAATTAATTGGTTTGTTTAGTTAATATTAACACAATTATCAGCACACTAAGGTTTAAAAAAATTATCCGTCCCTCACATCATGGCGTTATTTACCATCCGGCCCTCAGCCTAAAATGAGTTTGACACCCCTGAGGGTTTTGCATTTTTTTTTTTTTATTTAACCAGGAAAGTCCCGTTGAGGTTAAAAACCTCTTTTTCAAGGGAGTCCTGGCCAAGAGGCAGCAAAAACATAGTCAGTTACATTTATAAAAATTGTTACAATACAAATAATTAAAAACATTTACAATTTATACAGATCATTTCAGGTTCTCTCAATCTGGCCTTAAAAACATTTAAGGAAATAAGTTCCGATAATTTCAAGTCTTTTTGCAAAGAGTTCCATGCAGAAGGAGCGGAGTAAACAAAAGCCCTTTTTCCCAATTCTGTATGGGCAAATGGAACCAAAAGCAGCAAGTTATCATTTGATCGCAATGAATAAGAACCAGCACTTCTCCATGTTATTAAATTACAGATGTAAGATGGTAACAGACCCAGCATGGCCTTATAGATAAAAATATGCCAATGCCCTGATCTTCTGTTAGACAATGATGGCCATCCCACTCTGGAATACAGTTCACAATGATGAGTCAAGTTTTTACAATTCGTAATAAATCTCAGAGACGCATGATAAACAGTGTCAATCTTATACAAACATTGTGCTGAAGCGGTCCTATACACCAGGTCTCCATAATCTAAAACAGATAAAAATGTTGCTGTAACTAGCTGCTTTTTTGCTTTAAAAGAAAAACAAAATTTATTGCGAAAGAAAAAGGACAGTTTAAGTTTGAGTTTCTTCACAAGGTTGTCTACATGAGGCTTAAAAGTGAGAGCATCATCAAGCCAGATACCAAGATACTTATAAGAATGAACCACCTCTATAACATTTCCAGTCAAAGTGAACACAGAAGGAGGAGCTTGAAAAACCTTCTTGCTATTTCTAAACAGCATAAGTTTGGTCTTATCAGCATTGAGAATCAGCTTAAGCTGCAATAGTGTATGTTGAACCACATCAAAAGCCTTCTGTAAAGACTCAACCGCTTTAGCTGGGGTTGATCCAAAACAATAAATAATCGTGTCATCAGCATAAAAATGCATATTAGCATCCGACACATTTTGGCCTAATTCATTTATATACATAATAAACAACAGAGGACCTAATATTGAGCCTTGTGGGACCCCCTTGTGAACCTTCACTAATGCAGAACATAGACCGTCACATTTAATGCACTGAGTCCTGTCCCTAAGATAATTCATAAACCATGAAACTGCAAAATCAGACAATCCCAAACAAAGAAGCCTATGCTTTAGAACAGCATGATCCACTGTATCAAAGGCTTTCGACAAATCAAGAAAAATCGATGCACAAAATTTCTTTCCATCAAGAGCTACAAATATGTCATTAATTACTTTTGTAACCGCAGTGATGGTACTGTGATTTTTCCTAAAGCCTGATTGCAGTTTAGAAAGGAGTTCATTTGTGTATAAAAACTCTTTTAATTGGTCAGAAACAAGGGATTCTAAAATTTTTGACAAAACACACAAGTTAGATATAGGCCGATAATTAGTTAAAACTGCTGGATCACCTCCTTTTAACAAGGGAGTAACAAAAGCTGACTTCCAAACTGATGGTATTTCATTATTTTGAATTGACAAATTAAAAAGAATTGTCAGGGGCTCTGCAACAAAATCAGCCGCCTTTTTTTAAAAAAAAGGCTCTATTAAATCTGGTCCAGGAGGTTTTCTGTGATCTAACGTTTTTAGAGCTGCATGCACCTGCTGTACCGTAAAAGGAACAAAATTAAATTGCTCTCCAGAAAACACAGGAGAGTATGTGCATGGAGTAACAGTGACTACTCCTGTCGTGTCAAACAGAGAACCAACTGATACAAAATGCTCATTAAAGCAATTTAAGACATCAACTCTGTCGTAAACCGGGAGAGAGTTTTTTAAAACAAATTTTGGGAGAACTTCATTATTTTTATTCATAGAAAGGGACTTGATGACTTTCCAAAATTTCTGCGGATTATTAAGGTTTTCACTCGTGACTGCTAAATAATATTCTGATTTAGCCTTTTTAATAAGAGAGGTACATTTATTTCTTAATTGTCTAAAAAGGGACCAGTCAGTGGTAGAATCACCATTTCTGGCTTTAGCCCATGCCACATTTCGTTGATGGATAATATCTGACAATTCTGGAGAAAACCAAGGGTTTTCCCGTCCCTTCACTCTGTGCTTTTTCCAAGGAGCATGTTTATTTACAGTTTTCTCAAAATTCTCCTTAAAAAGTGTCCATGCAAGCTCAACATCAGGCAACAGACCTAGCTGTCCCCAGTTAATCAAAGATAGATCATGATGATAGGCTTGTTCATTAAAATTTTTCAAATTCCTCCTTCTAATAATTTGCGATTTACATTTGGGTATTTTACTGCCTCTCGAAGTAGCAATAACACAGTGATCACTCAGATCATTGCAGAAGACACCCATGGTTAAAAATTTGTGTGGAACATTTGTTAGAATTAAATCAATTAAAGTAGATTTATCTGGATTTTTGAGATTAGGCCTTGTAGGTACGTTTACCAATTGGCTAAGACTGATAGAGTCACAAAAATTTTTAAAATCATCAGAAACAACATTTAGCCAGTCCCAATTTAAGTCCCCGGCCAGTAAAAGTTCCCTATAGTTTAATCTAGACAATAAAAGCTTTAAAGATGATAAAGCATCCCTTGAGGCCGATGGAGGTCTATAACACCCCACAACAGTTATTGAGAGGGGCTTAAATATTTCAACATTTAAGGCCAAAAACTCCATTTGCTTACTGAGAGACTCAGACAGAACAACTGATACTCCAAATCTTGACTTAACATAGATAGCTACGCCACCACCTTTCTTTGGCCTATCACTACGAAAAACATTATACCCATGCACATTTATATCTTCATTAGTAATTGATTTCGTCAGCCATGTTTCAGAAATTATCACTATGTCTGCATCTGTAGATTCAATCCAAATTTTAACCCTGTCCATTTTGGGAAGTAAACTGCGAACATTAAGATGAACAAATTTTAGTCCAGGCATTGATTTAAATTCAGCAGGGGTCAAGACATTTTGCAAACAAGGGCCAGGATTGGGCTGCACATTTCCAGATAGAAGTAGAAGTAGTGTAATCATCAATCTGCATTTCCCGGTATATTTTGAAACCGGCTTATCATATGCCGAAACCAGGCAATGCCTGTCCTTAATTGCAAAAGACAAATTATACAAAGCAAGAAAATTTTGCAGTTTAGGCAAATCCCAATACAAATCCATCCAAAAGTCTAGGTTCCAACAAAAATATAATGGTTCCTGGTGCATATCAATACTGAATTTTGTGCCACTATAACAGGTTTCCTGTATGCCCATCATGTTGTTAAAACAAATCACCCTAGAATCAGTACCCGATTCAAAGTTCCAAGTGACCAACATGGATAAAAAAATAAAAAACAAAGCCATCATCATTAATTTACTAATAATAATAATAACAGTACCAGTTTATCCTGTGGAGTATAGTCCAGCTTCCAAAATGCTATTGCAGGCTTAAGTTTGTTTTCCCAAACTCCAGGAGATTGTAGCAGGCCAGGCCCGTTAGCCTAGCATCCAAGATGAAGAGTAAGACTCAGGCTGTTTAGCCCAAGCTCCAAGAGATTGTAGCAGGCTCAGGCTGGTTTGCCAAAGCTCCAATGAAGATGTAGCAAGCTCAAGTTGGTTAGCCCAAGCTCCAAAAATGTAACAGGCTCAGGCTGGTTAGCCTAAGCTCCAAAAGGATGCAGCCGGCCCAGGCTGGTCAGCCCAAGCTCCAAAAATATAGCAGGCCTAGGCTGGTTAGCCCAAGCTCCAGACAATATAGCGAGCTCAGGCTGGTTTGTCCAAACTCCTGGAGAATGTAGCAGGCTCCAGCACTTTTGCTTGACTCTGTTTAGCCTGGGCCATTAAATTCAATTTGATCAGGCTCAGATTAGCAAAATTAGCTCAATGCTGAGGTATTTTTATAATAATCCACAATCTTCTTAAAAGTTCAGAATAAAATGTCCAAATAAATAACTTGTTTAACTTAAAACTACAACTTAGAAGGAATAAAATACTATGAAATCCATACTATGATGTCCATTTAAATGAAATCAGTCCAGAGAGAGACACTGAGCAAACCTTTTACTAGCTGCCATCTTGGAGCATTGAAAATAAGGCATTTCAATTACTGACTAATAACTTTTTTTATTGCCATTAAAGTGAAAAGATTGAACCTAAACATAAGAGCTTGATAAAAATGCTCATTTACATTTCATGGTTTTGCATCTGAACTCCTTAAATATTTCCTGTGTTTACACGAAGGCTGTGTGTCAGTTCATACTGTTTTCTCCTATCAGGGTATCAGTGGAAATAATGATTTGTAGTTATTTAAGAGCTCTTTGAAGGAGCCAGAAGGAGTGCCGGAAGTTTCTGATGATTATAAGCTCATGTCCCAACAATACTCACTAACACTAAGTTCATAGGTTAAATAAAGTGCCTTGCATGAAGCAAAGACTTCCACACCACACACACACACACACACACACACACACACACACACACACACACACACACACACACACACACACACACACACACACACATTCTGGTTTCCATGTTTTGTGGGGACATTCCATAGACGTAATGCATTTTATACCATACAAACTGTATATTCTACTTCCCTTACCTACCCCATTCCCTAACCCCAATCATCACAGAAACGCTTCTACTACTTCTCATTTTAAGAAACATCATTCTGTTTGATTTATAAGCTTGTTTCCTCATGGGGACATCAAAATGTCCCCACAAGGTCACAAAAACACTGGTATTCCTATCTTGTCCCCACAACGTGATAATTACCTGGTACACACACACACACACACACACACACACACACACACACACACACTACAGTCAAGTTCTTACAGGAATTTTCAGTTTGTAAAGTCTCTATACATTCTAATATTAAACGTGTTCTCAGTTTTGTCACTTTCTACAGTTTTGACAAGAATCATTCATCTGGAATGACATTAGATGGGGGAGAGACATTTGTCACCTGTGTGCTTACAGTGTGTGTGTGTGTTTGTGGGGGGGATTTAAACACTTTATTAACATTCCAGAGATGTTTGTGATGTCCTTTGTGTGTGAATATCGGTGTGTATCTTCAAAACTAGGTCACTATCAGACCAGCTATAGTAAAGTCACTTGTTTATGCTTCAAAGAATTTCAACACAAGTTTTAACAGATGAGAATAAAAGAGTTAGTAGCGGTGATAAGGAACAAATGAGAGAGTCATTAACCCAAGCCCTCTATGACAACTGTGTGTGTGTAAGAGAGAGAGAGAGAGAGAGAGAGAGAGAGAGAGAGCACCATCTGTTTTTCCCATTAGTGTAACCCACGAGGGAAGCTACCTGTGGAAACTCATAAACATTGTCCTTCAGATACAGTTTCTTGTTGTGGTTTTTATCTTTTATCACTGATCTGTGACCCATCTGAAGCACCTGTTTACAGATGCTCACATACTGACAACAGATTTCACATACTGACAACATACTTACAGATGATCACATACTGACAACAGACTTACAGATGCTCACATACTGACACATACTGACAACAGACTTACATATGCTCACATGAAAATAATAAACTTTCGGCATTAGGATGCAATTTTCCACAATAGATATGTATTGTATACGCTGCCTGATCGGGATGTGAAGACGCGTCGTGCTTTTAGGACTGGAGCGCGTCCTTGTAGAAAATACACATACCTGTATCTCTGTAAAGAAATCTCTGTTTTAAAGAGCTGAACCATAACTTCTTATTGCGATGACACACACGTTCTCACTACGGTATGCCCCTTGTGGCATTGTTTCTGTCTTTGTCAACACGCAACATTTTCCATGAAAGTTACTATAGTGTTACTAGGTCCCCTTTACTGGAGCGATCCCAAAACATTTACAGACGTGTTTGTGTTCGCACTGAGGTGCTCTGCCAATGTTGCAGATTTTTCCTGTGATCAAAGTGCTGTGTGAATGGGGTTAAAATGTGTTTCAGTCTTTGCCGTTAGTTCTTCACTTTTCATGTGTTATCAGCATTAGTGGGTGAAGAAGTTCATTCCTCTTTGTCCCTCACTATCTTTCTCTCTGTTTTCTCGCTTATGTCTCGTATCTCAGCTGCTCTTCACTTCAGTGCAGATAAGACAGCATCTTCAGATGGAGGAGACTGTCATGTTAGGCTTGTGTGGGAATTCATAAATTATTTTCCCATTATGCTCTCTGCCCTAAAGAGTCACAGTTTATAGCTGCGAATTAAGGGAACATTGTACCATAAGTTGAAATATTCACAATTTTGGATATAATGTTTATGAATATATTTACTTTATGTGTATACAGTGGGGTCCCAAGAAATAGTTAATTATGGATTTGCAAAACCCAAAGCATATTGGCAAGTTATTTATATACAGATATTTTCAAAGTGGAGATCTTTGTGACAGAGTGGTTATTGACAGCAAAGCAACATAAAAAAATTAAAAAAGAAAAATCATATTTCTTGTGATGCAACAAAGCAAATTCCATAGTTGTCCCTTTTGTACCTAAAGAGTCCATATTAATACCCTCAAGGTATATTAGTACCAAAGAGTGCAAATAAGTACATATTGGTACTAAATGTATACATATCTGTAACCGTAATGGGACATATTAAGACCTTTTTAAAGGGTACTGCCCTAGTGACAGCGTGGGACCATTTTTTGACCCCCCCAAAAAATCAAAATCCAGAGCTCTAAAAGTACGATTTTGAGTAAAGGTTTTGGTTTGTTCCTCACAGAGCTGTCTTATGACTTTAGGCGTCCTAAAATGTAGTTGTATGGACTAGTTTATGGTGCATTTGTTGTGAAGTTTAATAAGACACTTTAATTATTTAGATAAGTCCAGAATATACATTCTGCTTAACTTCTCCATTTGGTTTCCACAGAAGAAATAAAATTGGTTTTGCTCAAATATTGGTGAAATATTTTTTAAAGCATCCCTTATATTATCAAATATCTGGAGTTAGTGCCAAAACCAACAATTATTTAATCAGTAGGCTATTATTAAAGATACAGTATTTGTCTGTTAACTACACAGTTAAAACATGTAGGTATTCTAGGTACATTTTTTGCTCATTTTCTTTCAGCACCTAAACATATTTTTTTAAACCTGTCACGTTCAAACCGTGTAGTGTTATCGCAGGCTCAGCTTGTTTTCACATCCATCTAGACTTTTGTTAAGTACGTGTCTGAGAACGTGATTAAGAAAAGTTTCACTTCAAAGTGTCTAGCTAAACTCCCCAGGCATGTTAAATCACTTATCATGTTGTACACACACATGCAAGTGGCTTTTTGATTAGACACGTTCAGCTCCAAACATCTGAAACCTCTTGGTCTAGTAGTTGCTCTGCAGTCAGGAAAGGTGGAAGTTTTTAATCTCTGATCTGATTGTGTAATATGTGTGTGTGTTGCTCTGTTATGAAGTGATGTTGTAAGTGTTATGAATCTGATGTGATATGGCTGGGAATTCTGCCTCCAGGCCACTGAATGAGAGAGACAGACGTCATTGAACGATTGTGTATTACTGTATGTGTGCACACACTCACACTCAATGGGTTAGATTCATTACAGAAGACATTGTGAGACATTGTTAACATTATGACGAGTTAATGTTTTATACGTTATGTCCTGACCTTCGTTCTCACAGGGGTCTGTTCCCATAAACGCACATACAAAGCAGTAAAGAAAAATTAATGAGAAATAATTTTCTGATAATGAAAAAATGAAAGTATACAATACATAGTTTGAAACAGAACAAACTTAATATTTAACATTTAGTAGTAGTGCTTGCCATTCCCTCATATAAAACTTTTTTTAAATCTAAACCACCATTGAAATGTGTAGCTCAAGCAGATATCAGATCAGACAGTACTATTTCACCAGGTCTAAACTCTGATAAAGTGCAAAGTTTAGATGACAGAACCAGGTCATCTGTGTAGGGCAGGTCTCTTTCAGGGCTCTCTCTCTCTCTCTCTCTTTAACTCCCACACTTAAATGTTAGCTAGTTAACTGAGTATTAATTAGACATTATGAAATAAACATGGAATTGCAATAAAGGTGCTTGATATTACAAATGCCATTCATGTAATGATTGAATACACCTAGTATGTGATGAACATATTCCTAAATCAAAAAGTAAGATCTCATTCAGACTGAAAAAGCAAGTCTTTGGGATCTTTAAATTTCACTTTTATTTTATCAGTTTTTCTTGCAATGCAAAATATCGCAGAAGGAAATAATGTTTTACATCATAATTATCTTAAAAAACCTGGGAGAAGTTTTGTTTTAAAGTTGTTGTAATAGTCAGTCCTTCTAGAAAAACGTGATTATGCCATCGCATGATTTAACGAATAATCATATTTATGCGGGGATGCATTTTTTTAAATACGCCGCACTTTGGCAGCATAAATTGCAGATTTCCTTGCAAGGCTTGCATGATTTGACAATACCCACATTTTCGTAGCAAAAATCGTATATATCTTAGCAGAAAGTTGAGAAATTTTGAATTTACCTCACACAAGCGCAGCCATGTCCCCTGGTGCCATGGGAAAGTTATGAAGTGACATGATTATGTGACGTGAACAACATTGAAAAGCCGCAAACAGTTTTTGCAAGTTACCGCAATGTTTGCAAGTTACCGCAATTTTTGCAAATTCCTGCAATTTCATCGCATAAAATAGCATAAATGTCCCACATATTCCATCGCATTTTTTAAGAAAACATACCGCAAGATCAAGGATTTTTGCTCGCAACAATCACAGAAAATTCCACGTTTTTCTGGAAGGAATGAATAGATGATTTCCTTCTGCGATATTTTGCATTTAAGAAAAAGGAGTAAATGCGAATAATGGGAGATGGAAATGCTTTTAGCAAATGCGTTTCCATCTCCCATTATTCACATTTACTCTTTTTTGCATAAGTCAAAGGGCCCTATTTTAACGATCTAAGCGCATTGTCTAAAGCGCACAGCGCAACGTCTAAATGGGCGTGTCCGAATCCACTTTTGCTAGTTTAACGACGGGAAAAATGGTTTGTGCGCCGAGCGCATGGGTTGGTCCTTTTTTAATGAGTAATGGGAGTATTTTGGGCATAACGTGCAATTAACCAATGAGAGTCTCAGCTCTCATCCCCTTTAAAAGCCAGTTGCGCTGGCGCTATGTCTAATCCCTATTTAGATGAAGGACTTTGTAAACTGAAAAACTATGCAGAGGAACAAGATCCCCAGTTTAAGATTAATGTTCAATAATTGTGTTGTTTTTTACTTATATTGAAATTGTAATTTTTTTTATTAAAAGCTTTAAAACCATTTTTCTTTTAGTCATGGAAGTAAACAAGCAGGCTTTTAATTGCTTTAAATGTACGGCTATCCAATATCATCAAAAAATACTTTATTTGTAACAAACAGGAGATAAAGAATTTACAAACGGCTCTCCTCACGTTTAAGCACTTGGACAGCGTCAGTTTTTTTAAGCATTACTTGTTTAAATGTTTCTCATCTCACCATATCCACAGGTACAGAGTCATCATATACAATAAATCCGTGAGGTAGCATTTAAAAAAACATTTAAAAATAGATGCATTTGTTTAAAGCAAAGCATTTATTTACTTACCAGGCTGCAGGTGAAGCAGCTCTTTGTGCCTTCTAACGTCTCATAATTGGTCCTCATTTATGTCCAAGAGACTCAATAATAATCATTTACATTCAATCCTTTAATCTTTCATATTTAAAAGCGTTGTTTTGCTGCTGCGCATTCATGTAATGTGCCGCGTTGTCGTCCCGTTTATAGGCGCATATTACTAATGCGCTCTTTAAATAACAAAAAACCTATTGCGCCTCAAAATAGCAACACGCCAACAATGCGCCTGAACACACCTCGTTTTCAGACCAGAACGCCCATGGGCGCAAAAGGGGGCACAAATGCATTTGCTATTTAAACAACGTGGTGCTAAACGTGAAAATGATAATTGTGCAGGGTGGAAACTAGCAAAAGACACTTGCGTCGCGCTTTGCGCTGCATTGCGCCGGGTGTAAGATGAAGCCCAAAAACCTCAAGCAAGCGTAAAAACTTTTTTTGCGAATTGAGGGATTTTTATTCGAAATTTGGAGTTTCCATCACTTGTTTCTTATGAGATTCTTAAAAATGTGCATAAAATCATGATAATGGAAACTTATGATTACGAGCCAGTGAACCACTGAGCCAGTGTTATTAAACTGTTGAGTCAATTTCAAAAGAAATGAAATCATACTAAATTCGTTGAAACAATCAAATGTTTCATTTTCATGGTAACATCAAAGTAAATAACAGTTCAAATGAACATTATGTAAAAAAACCGGGTTAAATCCTTGTTCAAAACAAATTCCACAGTAAAACTAAACTCAATTTTGAAATAATCCCATTCATATCTAAGGGTTTATGAAGACTAGACAGAGATTTATATCTGATATGAGAAACACCCTGAGGGTCCTCGGCACAAATGACCCAGAAACCCTCATCTTAACCCCCTTAAAAAGATACTCCACCGAAAAAAAAAAATGAAAATTACCCAATGATTTACTCACCTTCAAGCCATTTGAAATACATATGACCATTTTTTTTTCAGATAAACACAATCTGAGTTATATTAGAAAATGTCCTGGCTCTTCCAAGCTTTATAACGCTAGTAAACAGGGCTGGAGATTTTGAAGCGCAAATTTTTTTTTAAAACTAGCTTACAATAATGTCCAATACACATTCACCAGAGAGTATCAGCGTAGGATGTTATATAAAGCACCTTACAGTGCATTCAAGGTATACATTTGATCAGTAACACACAGAGAGAGACATGTAAATCAATCCACTTTCATTTCAATCCGCTTTCCTCCTGCAGTTGACAGTCTGGCTGTTGACCTTTCCTGTAATGCGACTGGTATTTCACACTCAATCTGTGTAATAAAAACTGAATGGAGCACTGAATCACAATAACATGCACAAAATGAATACGACAGCCTTGTGTCTCACCTGTGCTGTGGCATTCAGCCACGTGTCGGCACGCACAAACCTCTCGCTTCCAAACTTTGCCAGCATCCGATTCTCTCTCTAACACATGCAAACACAATGCATTCGCAGTAGATGTACACAAGGCCCTCTGCCCAATGACAGATTAATTGGATTGGATTGCTGCCACTTACTGGGTGCTGAGTTTGCCCTGTGTGTTTTCAAGCATGGCTTTGCCATCTGCCTTTGTGGCAATGCCATACCCATCAATATGGCCATCGTCCCGTCACACATACACACACACACGCATGACTGTTTGCTTGCCATTGAATTTGTGAAACGCCCTCAGATGTGTCTTTACTGTTATTAGCCGTGTGTTTCTGTGGCTATTGATAAAGTAAGCATCTTGCTCATCCTTTATTTGATCAAATACTGAATGGTGAGCATTAAACTTTCTGTGCATAACTTGTCCTTCAGCCTTTGTGCTTGTGGCTTTCATGGATTTGTGAGTGGGTGTGCAGTAATATTTCTCACAGTGGGAAAAAATGCCATAGACTTTGATTTGAAGGTGTTGAATAAGGAATCAGAGCCACAGCTAGTGACCAGTCTCTCTCTCTCAGCTATCTGTCTTTGTTTTCTTTCTCTGTCAATGAACTGATATGTTTCTGTTTGTCTCTTTAGCTGTTAGGTTTCATCTACGCCTGCTACGTCATCAGCGTTATCACAGAGGAGGAAGACAGCTGTAAGTATTTGACTCTCATGCTTTTTCTGTTGTCTGTATGTTTGGCAGAAAGTAGACTTTTGTCTGGTCAACTAAAAGGTGTTTGTTAAAAGGTAATGCAAAATCTACTTTATAACAGAGATGTTTACATCAGTATTAGTAAAGATCTACTGTATTTCCTTTCATTGTATTGTTACATAACCATTTAGGGGATTGTGGCTCTGTTTCATGTTGTTTTTAGAGGCAAAAAGCACTTTGATGAGATCCAAAGCTTATGAATTTTCAAAAATATGAAATATTCATTTACTGATTTTTAACCCATGGGATGTAAAACACAGTGCTTGGATGTATGATAAAACCTGTTTGTCAAAGTGTATGGTTACTCATGTCACTTGAATAGTGGAAATGTGTGTGCATTTGGCAGCACGTAACCATGCTTAATGTGCATTTTTTTTTTTTAAATCATTGCTCCACCATGACAGTAGTTGACCTGAATGAGAAAACTGATCAGAAAAAAAAACACTCTTTACACAAAAGCCCACTATAGTACCTCTTGCACAAACATAACATGAAGTCTATTGTGTAAGGTTACTGTGTTTACATGTATCGAGTTAGTTTTAAACCTGCGTAGCAGCACACATCTGCATCTTTTTCAAGTTAAGTCTCGTTTATTTATATAGTCTTTTTTCTGTTTTTTTTTAAACAAAAGAAAAAACAGGGAAATTAGTAAATACAGCCACAGAAAAAAAAACCCTACTGGCTTAACTTGCAATCTCATTACTGATTGGCTGACTTTGCTGCCACTTAAAAAATGTAGCCAATTATTTTAAAGGGGGAGTTCAATGGTATTTCAAGCATTCTGACTTCTTAACACAGTCATAGAGTTGTTTCCTCATGCTAAACGTAGGCAAAGTGTCAAAAAAGCAGTTGGACATGTTACAGAGTATTTCTGTGCCGAATGCACTTCGCCAGGGTTCGTACAAGTTTCGGAGAGTTTTCTTCGATTAAAGGTCCAGCTGACGTTTTAGGGGTTTTCTATACGTATCACTTCTTTATATGGGCACTTCCCCGGGAAAACCCCGCCCACCCATCAATCAGCGGGAGACGCTAGAGCTTGCAAACAGCTTATCATGCCACTCAGCTTTGTTTCATTTCAAAACTCAACAATGGCACGAATGAAGAAGTGTGTTTTTGGATGTAAGGAGAAGAAAGCCAGCCTTATGGAAACGATGGATATAGTTTATTATCCGGGATAGCAGCGGAGTTTTGCGTGTGTGTTTGATGCGGTGGATTTTCCCAACCGGGACACGAGTTGCATGCAGTAAGTAAGACTTCTATCTTATAATGGAAATAGGCGCGTGCATATTATATAAATGACATGAACATGTAGTGAATCATAAGTTAAACAGTGTTGTATAGTGTTGCATGACTCGTACTCGCTCCTCCCATGGTAGTAACTCCTCCTTCTTCATTTTTTCGTATGTTATCAGAAAGATTCGGTAAAGCTAATCTTTCTTTTATAAATCTGATTAAACTAAAGACTCTTCGGAGATATAAAGAATGTCATACTACTCTATAGGTACTCTAGATTAACATCAGAAATGCAGAAACAGCGTGTGTTACATGAGCTTTAAAGTGGAGGGACAGTTAGATGCCTGTGATGTCATAAGCATCAGTTTTTCAGATTGGGCCGTTTTCTGGCTGACATTTCTAAAAGAGGAATTTCTATGAGACTGAGATGTTTAGCATGTCTAGAACTTTTTGTATCTTCGTGAATGTGGGTAGACTACCATTATTCAACAAAGACAAGGTAAAAATGGTTTTTCATTCTCTGTCCCCTTTAAAAAAATCAAGGTTATTCCATCAAATATTCACTTTTGAATTGCTACTAAAATACATGTTAAAACTTTAGCATTGTGTTGTTTAAAATTAAATATAAACTTGTTTTTATCGCATTATTCAAAATTTGAAAACATTGCATCTTTTTGTTAATTTTTCAGGGGGGTTTATTTTTCTGCAAGGGCATGCAAATAAAAACATTATTTTTGTCAGGAATTTGGCAGAAATGTTGTTGGCAGTTGTCAAATTTTCATTTGTTGTGTAAGAATTTTTTTTTTAAAGGAATATTTAAAATTACAAAAAACAGGCATACATAAAAATTTAAATGAATTAAATGTGATTTTATAAGAACAATTTAAAAAAAATAAAGAACAAAATGGAAATAAAATGACTGGTAATTTAGGATTATTGCAAATTATATTGTCCTAAATATAAATAGATTATAATGTAATAAAATGGTATGTACTTTTTCTTCAACTATCGAACGTTTAGGGCCTTTTTAAACCTTTAAGTCTTTTAAAAAATTTTAAGGGTCTGTCAACAATGTACTAAAAACGTAAAATAATTAGTATTGAATGCAAACGAAAATGCTGTTTACCGTGTCTGCACGGTTCATGACTTGTGCCAGGGCTAGCATCGCTGATCATAACTTACATCAACTTTTACAAGCAGTGATTTTAAATGGATTTCTCCAAATAGCATGCCAAACTTTACCTGTCGAGTAGAAACTTTGCATGGGAAGCCCAACCTGGGCTGGGTTTCCCAAAAGCATCGTAAAAACGATCGTACGAATCATCTTAGAATTATGGGCCGTTTCCCAAAAGCTTCGTAGCTTAAGTAGCACTTGAAAATCATTGTAGATCTACGAGTGCTCTGGAGTAATCGTTCATTCATAAGTGCATCGTAAGACAGAAGTGTTACAAGGTCACCTGCAGGACAACCAGCAAATTGCACTCCTGCAATAACGATAATGTAATGTTTTAAATGTAGGCTATATTTATTTTTTGGGGGGTTTCTTTGTTTATTTGTTTAAATTACTTTAATATAATATATTTCAAATTCAAACGAGAAATACAATTTAATTGACTAAACATAAATTAATAAAGAAGGAAAACATATTTTGTACTATTCTGGTAAAAGTTGGTACTAGCAAACTGATAAATGGTTCCTACCAATTGCTGCTATAATTCATCTAGGGCTAGGCTACAGTAAAAATTTTTTTGAAGGGTATGGCATCTGATTAAAGAAAACAAATAAATATTTACGGTACAATGCAATAATCCCTACATTATATATATAATCCTAAACATATTACAAATAATAATAATAATCCAAACTATAAGATAAAATGCAGAAGGCATTTTGCAGGGGGACGAGTCCTAACTAAATACGGGAAATAATATTTCATTATGAACCATTTTAAAACATTTAAAAGGTCATTGAACAATAATAAAAATATTATAAAAAATATTAGTGCACATCGGCGAAGATCATTAGCTTAAACAAGCTTCTGCTACAAATTCGAGTCATTCTATTGGTGACATTTCAGCACTTGACAAACGGATAGCGACTCGTGAGTAGCACTTAAAACCCAGCTGCGAGCAATCGTTTCACGTGCATCTTTGGGAAACGCACGTAAATGAACAACGAATGTTCGTTAAGTAGCTCGTAGAAAGCGCTCTTAAGTGCTAAGTTTAATCGTTATCGGGAAACCCAGCCCTGTCCTTTTAGCGGATGCCAGCGTGTGAAATAGTCTCCCAAAAACACTCTGGTCTTGTTTCTTTCTTCATATGCCTTTCTCTTCTTGTCATACAATTCGTAAACAATTTTTCTCTTGCGACCCTCAGACATTTTGAAAAAATACGGTGAGAACGTAAGCTTCAATGAATGGCTGAAACCGTAGACCACCACACATATACACCTGAAAGTGCGCATGTGCAGAAAGCGAACCTAGGGATGAGCATGTACGACGGCCTTACGCCAACATATCATCAGAATGATTGACAACTGGGATGACCAAAAGTCTTGATGATCCACCTGGAAAAAAAAAATCTTCCGCTATACCTTTAAGGTACATTCACATTATAAGCGATTTTGTCACTTTGTGTCACTCGTCTCTTTCAGTGAGATCGTAAAGGAGGCGTTTCTAAATTTGTCATAAACAAATGAATAACGTCCACTCCAGCAACTGACAAGAGACGGATGACGTGAAATCCGCTGCTTTGTTCTCATTTGTAGTCGCATCCTGAAAGTCGCTCAAAATTTGCATAAAGCTAAACTTTTCTTAACTTTGTTGCGCGACGGTCACTGTCGCTCGTGTCTCTAATGTGTGAATTAGTAAATACGATGACGTCATCGTATTTACTAATTCACTAATGCAAAAATGGTATTGCATTCAAAATATTTTTTCAGTTTCAACCGTTTCAGTTTAAGGCCCCCAAAACATTGTCTAAATGCATAGCCAAATGCATACAAAGTTTTCAGTTTTTTATTAATCTCTGTAAATACTGTTAAGTGAGAGAGAACCATATTGAAGCCCAGGGATTGAGAATAACATGTAGCCGTATTCATACAGGTCAAACCACAGCCCTTAACTGATCACTAATGTTTGTTTTTTTCACCCCCTGTCATGAAAAATAGGGAATACTGTATTTTATTTTCCACAGATATAAATCCCTGGAGGGCTTAACCTCTTACAGGAGTCAGCAGACATCACAGAAAAAATTGACTTTTATTCTTTACAGTCATTTCCTGTTTGCCTTTGTGTTGCGATGACCTCCGGTCAGTTCAGAGGACAGGAAGTGTCACGTCTGTTTGTGTTGTACAACAGTGGGTCTGAATGGGAAACATGAGTACAGACTCGTAAAGACCAGTCTGTGGTGAACTTATTATCATCACACACATTACTTTGTCTCTTGTCATATGATGTACATTTACATTTGTGACCCTGGACCATAAAACCAGTATTAAGTAGCACGGGTATATTTGTAGCAAAAGAAAAAAAACAATTGTATGCATCAAAATTATTGATTTTTCTTTTATGCCAAAAATCATTAGGATATAATCTAAAGATCATTTTCCATGTACCTACCCTAAATATATTTAACATTTATTTTTGTGAGTATTTTTGAGAGTGGATGCAGTTGCTAATGACTTCATTTGGACAACTTAAAATGCGATTTTCTCAATATTTAGATTCCAGATCTTCAAATAGTTGTATCTTGGCCAAATATTGTCCTATCAATCCATAACAATTCTTACATCGATGGAAAGTTGATTTATTCAGCTTTCAGATGATGTATAATTGACCCCTATGGTTTTGTGGTCTAGGGTCACATTAATGCATTTTACTGATGCTTACAGTGCATTGGTATCTAGGGCTGCACGATAACAGGACAAATGATAATCACAATTATTTTACTCAAACTTTTGATCACGGTTAATAATCACAATTATTCTTTTAGTGAAAAACGTCATTATTTTTATTACACTTTACAGCCATGTTTATATAATGTATATACACACACACATTGTATATAAAACCAGAACAACCAGAAAATAAATACTAAAAGTTAATATATTGAGGCTTCTGACAATGTTTGTCTCTAACTTTTGTAAAAATTAAACTGTGCCTCTTTTGCATGTCAAATGGTAATAACAAAATTATATTAGATCAACACCACTTTTCTCGAAACCCAAATAATTCCAAACAATGGGTTATGACCCCTTTTTGGAAACTAACGTACGTACTTCTGCACTTTCATCTTGTTGCTCTGGCATTATGTTCATTCAGGGTGAATGACTGTAAATCTTGTAATGCCAACGTACTTCTACCATAACACAGACCAAGCTTGAAATTTAGTTGATGTCACGTCAGACTTCACTTTAGACGCTGTCCATCATTCATTCTGTATATTCTGACTCCGCCCATAACAACAAACAAACACATTGCTTGATTTTAGACCGTCTCTTTTTTTGTGCTTGGTCATTACACATTAACACCACATCAATTTTTATTAATTAATCGTGGGGCACGCATATAGACCAATTTCGTGTTTGCAAACAGAGATGACGTTTTTTGTGGACGGAGCCAAACTGGTTGCAGAAAGTGACTGCTCCGCAGTAGGGTTGTGAAGTGTTTTAGCATTAAACCGTGATTTTTATGGATCCGGTGTTCTGTCGAAGTCTGATTCCCCTATGTTTCCCTTTAGTGCAATGTTTCTTATAACGTTTTAATCACGTTACGTTTATTTTTTAGATAGATAAAAAGTTTAAATGGCTTGGCTACTGATATGCATGTATGTAATGTATATGTATTGTTCTTTTTTGCTAAATCAAATATTTTTACAGTCTGAATCGCTAAAGTACATATAAAAGCAATACTATCATGTATTATATATAATAGCGTTTATTAAATATTTCATAATTTTGCTGTTTTCTATTTCTTCCTTATATTTATCTTACGTGTTTGTTCTAAAACTATTATAAAAGTATTATGTTTAAACATACATTAAAAAGGCCTGTTTATATATTAATAACACTTTACATCGTGTGTGTTTGTGTGCTATATTTATATATTTATTAAGTATGTAAACATAATAATTTTAGAACAAACAGGAAGAAGACATAAGCTAAGATATAAGGAAATAAAAAGAAATAATAGAAAACGAAAACATTATGAAATATTTTTTAAAAATTGTGATTTTATTGCTTTTTCAGTATAAAAAACATTTATTCTGAATAAATTATAATTGTAATGTGATAAAAACGCTATAAGAAACACATGGAGGGAACAGACTTCGACAGAACACCGAACATCTTCTCTACTTATTTTCTATTCTAATTATTAAAAGATTTCCAGATGATTTCCTCGCTCCATTCTGTCCGTTTAAGGGCTTATTGTAATCATAAACACCTACGTTTATCTTCAAATGATGTCTTCGACGATGGTATTCTATAAAGATGAAAGCCATCTTTTTTGGCATTCTTATTTTGACACTTTACAGCACAACAGGACATTTTCTAGTGAGTTATCTTGCTCTTTTCACTCGTGTCTAATTCATTTCCACTGTTTTTCTGCAACCGCATTGCGCGCGCAGCTTGCAGTGACGTAACTGTGACGTCTACTCTAAATTGGTCTATTGTCATCATGATAAAAATATGATTAATCGTGCAGCCCTAATACTATTCCTTTATCAGTATTCGTGTGTTCCAGGGATCGAACCCATGACTTTTGTAGTGCTTTCCCAATGCACTAACCATTAAACCACAGGAACACTGTAAATCATTCTCCTAAAATTCATTGCGAGAATAGGGGAAAAAACCATTGCATTGACTCAGTAAGTGTGCAAACCATAGACTGCAAAAAAATATGGACGTAGTGTCCGTGATGTCACGCATTGGTTTGTGAAGATTGTTTTTTAAGCTTAAAGTAGGCGTTGCCTGCCGTCGCCATCCTGGCCGCGCGTCACCGCAAATCACTCACGGATAACCCGAAAATGGCTGAAGCTGAGGTGGCTAATTGCTTAAACCACCCCCACCTAGCTCGATTCTAGTGACAGCAGTGGCCGTTTACCCCTCACTCAAGTGGCCACGCCCTTAATTATGCAGAAGTTTAAGGTTTAATATAATTTAAACGGATGAGTTACAAGAAAATTCACCCCTCTCACAGTTATCATGAAGGGGAAAATTAGCTATACAGACCAAAAACACTTTTTGTACCAGGCTGTAAACAGATTATTTCTACTGTAAAGTTGGCCATTTTAACATGGGAGTCTATGGGAATTGACTCTCTTTTGGAGCCAGCCTCTAGTGGCCAGTCGATGAATTGCAGTTTAATCACTTCCGTATTGGCTTCATCAGAGAGATCGGAAGGTTGCCCCTCGGTGCAAACTCATATAGTGAATGTAGCGAGCAATGTAGTTCAGATGATTTGACCACAGAAATATTCGATGAGGAATAAGATCCTATTGGCATTTACTAAGAGGCGTGACTCTCAATTTGTCAAATACATGAAACAGTAGACAGGACCAAATGATGACCAGTTGTTGAACATATTTAGCACATAGCTCACATATTTATTAACTGTTTCATGGTGCTGTGTCTCTCTAGCTGTTAAAATTGAATAGAACTGGGGACATTTTTGAGATTACTTCTGAAACTCTAGAAGAGACACATGCCAGTTTACTGCCATGTTAACGTATTTAATGATGACTTATGAAAGCCATGTGAAGCTATGGAAATATATTATTGATCTCATTTCTGACCTTTCTATCTTAGGAGTGATGTCTGTTGTTTGTGAATTGATGGGCGAAAGCACTTCTTCTCATGTTACTTATCTCATGTTACATTCCTGTTGGAAGTAAGATGATTTGTGCTAGTACGTGTGTGTGTCTGTGTGTCTACGCAACCCAGTTGGTATATTTTCTATCATCCAAAGCTGTGTGTGGTTCATTTACACGCTCATTTGATGTGGGGGATTTAATTTCTGCACTGCACTTTCTTGCCTCTGAAGTCTCTCTCTCTCTCTCTCTCTCTCTCTCTCTCTCTCTCTCTCTCTCTCTCTCTCACACACACAATAATGTGTTAGGCTACATCTTTTCGCCAGGTTTTTTCTGCCTTCTCCTCTCATCTTTCACCCCACACAATTTTTCTCTCTTTCTGTTTCTGTTTTAAATGACTCGCATCCATAATTAGTTTGTAGTTTCGGTCTCACTGTTACAGCTGACTCATTAAAAGCAGCGGTGGTCTCCCAGCATAAGTGTGAATCTATCTAATGACACCAGACAGAGACAGACCAAACCGACTACCAGCTGCAGGGATGTGGGGGATCTTGGGTACCAGTCTAAGCCCCATTTCTTCTCCATTATGAGTGACCTGCCTGTACCAAAAGAAAATGAAAACCTGGCCTTACATCAGAGAGAGTGTGTGTGTGTGTAGTAATCCTATGCAGACCAAAAAAGTGATGCATTTTATGAAAGTGCGTCAAATAGTGCAGTGCTGAACATTACAGTTCTTCTCCTCTGGAGTAAAGGAAAGAGATGTACAGTGTAGATTCAAAGGGAATTTTTTATGCGTGTGTGCTTGAGTGGTCTTATTTCATGAGAACCGTGTCTGATCTCTACCTGTGATATGAGATGTGAAGATGCGGAGAAGTGATATAAGCTGACTGTGAAGAACAAACCTGTCTTCTTCACACACTTGCACAGAGAGCGTGTACATGTGGCTGTTTAAACAAGAACATACCATAGACATCCTTTGTTTTTTAATTATGGCTAATATATATAATTTAATAGGTTAAAATTAACACTATTGGTAAGTGTTGTAAAAATGATATCTAGATGCAATTAGCATTTTTTGTAGATGGAGTATAATCTATAGAGACCTATTTAACATATAAAGGAGGACATGTTAAGGAATGAATATTAATGAGCTCATTTAAATATTTCAGCATTGAAGTAACGTGCGAAATGGCCAACGAAACCTTATGTCAATTTGTAATTATTTTACAAGGTGACTATCAGTACAATCTCATTTCATACTGCTTTTGCTCAAGTCAAATGTTTTTGTCTAATAATCATTCATTTTTTTGTATGATTCACATTCTCAAATGCATGTAAATTATTCACCTTGTAAAAATAGTTATGAATTCTTCTGAGATCAGCTGAAATAGTGGCTGTTTAGTGTGTTTAGTATTGTTCATTTGCTGCAGGTGAGTTGTAGGAATAAATTCCCAGAATTCCCCACATTGCAGTGCAACTCGTGATCTCTGGAGCTTTGCAGACGTTCTCTACACTAATGACATGTATGAGCTTAAAGCCCCATTTAAGATAAACAAAACAGTTGCACTCAAAAAGGTCTGCTGTATGCAACGTGCTGCATGTCTGGCAACAGAGGCAAATGCTCCAGTAATTATCACAGTTTGCGTTTGTATGGATTAACTGAAATGTTACGAAAGTTTTAAAAGTCAAAGCTGAAAAATATCCACTGGAAGTAATTGAATGGTGAAACGTTTGATAAACTGCTGTGGCAGCTTTAGTCTGTTCTCTTTAACAATTTTCTTTGAAGGAATACTTCACCTTAAAAAAATCTGTCTCCCCATTGTTCTTCAAACCTTTATGGTAGATAGATAGACAGACATACAGACATGTAGATCGTTAGATGGAGAGACAAACATACACTGACAGACAGATAGATCGATAGACAAACAGACAGACAGACAGATGGATAGACAGACAGGCAAGATAGACTAACAAATTGATTGATAGACAGACAAACAGACAGGATAGAGAGACGCAAAAACAGACAGACAAGATAGACTGACAGACAGATAGTCATACACACAGACAGAGAGGATAGACAGACATACAGATGCACAAACAGAAAGATTGATCGACATACAGACAGGATAGACAGACAGACAGACAGACAGACAGACAGACAGACAGACAGACAGACAGACAGACAGACAGATAGATAGATAGATAGATAGATAGATAGATAGACAGACAGGATAGACAGACACACAGACAAGATAGACAGACAGGATAGACAGACAAACAGACAAGATAGACTGACAGACAGACAGACAGGATAGACAGACACACAGACATGATAGACAGACAGGATAGACAGACACACACACACAGACAAGATAGACTGACAGAAAGACAGACAGGATAGATAGATAGACAGACACACAAACAAGATAGACTGACACTCAGACAAGACAGACAGACAGACAGACAGACAGACAGACAGACAGACAGACAGACAGACAGACAGACAGACAGATAGATAGATAGACAGGATAGACAGACACACAGACAGATAGACTGATTGATGGATAGACAGATAGACAGACAGGATAGACAGCCACACAGACAGACAGACAGACAGACAGACAGACAGACAGACAGACAGACAGACAGACAGACAGACAGACAGATAGATAGATAGATAGATAGATAGATAGATAGATAGATAGACACACAGACAGGATAGACAGACACACAGACAAGATATACTGACACACAGACAAGATAGACTGACACACAGACAGACATACAGACAGACAGATAGATAGACAGACAGACAGGATAGACAGACACACAGACAGATAGACTGATTGATGGATAGACAGACAGACAGATAGACTGATTGATGGATAGACAGACAGACAGATAGACAGACAGGATAGACAGCCACACAGACAAGATAGACAGACAGATAGACAGACACACAGGCAAGATAGACAGACAGATAGAGAGAGAGAGAGAGACAGACAGACAGACAGACAGACAGACAGACAGACAGACAGATAGATAGACAGGCAGGATAGACAGCCACACAGACAAGATTAACTGACAGACAGACAGACATGATAGACAGACAAGATAGACGGACAGACAGACAGATAGATAGATAGACAGACAGGATAGACAGACAGACAGACACACAGAAAGGATAGACTGACACACAGACAGACAGACAGATAGATAGACAGACAAGATAGACGGACAGACAGACAGATAGATAGATAGACATACAGGATAGACAGACACACAGACAGATAGACTGATTGATGGATAGACAGACAGACAGATAGACTGATTGATGGATAGACAGACAGACAGATAGACAGACAGGATAGACAGCCACACAGACAAGATAGACAGACAGAGAGACAGACACACAGGCAAGATAGACAGACAGATAGAGAGAGAGAGAGAGAGAGAGAGAGACAGACAGATAGACAGACAGACAGACAGACAGACAGATAGATAGACAGGCAGGATAGACAGCCACACAGACAAGATTAACTGACAGACAGACAGACATGATAGACAGACAAGATAGACGGACAGACAGACAGATAGATAGATAGACAGACAGGATAGACAGACAGACAGACAGACAGACACACAGAAAGGATAGACTGACACACAGACAAAACAGACAGACAGACAGACAGATAGATAGACAGACAGACAGGATAGACAGATACACAGACAGATATACTGAGATAGATAGATAGATAGATAGATAGATAGATAGATAGATAGATAGATAGATAGATAGATAGATAGATAGATAGATAGATAGATAGATAGATAGATAGATAGACAGGCAGGATAGACAGCCACACAGACAAGATTACCTGCAGACAGACAGACAGACATGATAGACAGACAAGATAGACGGACAGACAGACAGATAGATAGATAGACAGACAGGATAGACAGACAGATAGACAGACAGACAGACACACAGAAAGGATAGACTGACACACAGACAAAACAGACAGACAGACAGACAGACAGATAGATAGATAGACAGACAGACAGGATAGACAGACACACAGACAGATATACTGAGATAGATAGATAGATAGATAGATAGATAGATAGATAGATAGATAGATAGATAGATAGATAGATAGATAGATAGATAGATAGATAGATAGATAGATAGATAGATAGATAGATAGATAGATAGATAGATAGATAGATTTCATAAAGTAGTTATCACACAATACAAATATTAAAGCCCAAAACAATTGTATCAAAAACTTTCATGAAGTAAAATGACTTTAAGACTTCTTCAGCTGGTGAAAATAGTGAACAGCTTTTATGTATGTTATATTGTTAAGGGTTCTGCACAGTGATACACAAAATTGAGTGGAGCTGTCATAAATATAACACAGCTATTGACCAATCAGAATTATGGACTGGAACTAACCGTTTTATACATTTACATATATTTTGTTCCAACAATCGGTTGAGCTTTACCAGTGGAAGACAAAATAGTGTGTGTGTCAAAACCTATTTATCTCCTGTATGGATCTCCTGGCACTGTTTATGTATGAAAATTGTGGTAATGATAATCAGCGTTAATCATTAGATAATTATTCTTACATTTGTATTCACTTTATGGATTATTTTATTGCATGCAGTGATCATTTCATGATTCATTTATGTTCCATGGCTCATTTCCAAGTTTCATTTGATTCATTCATTCATTTAATTTCATCTTTTGTTTGGTTTTCAGTTGATTTTATTGGTGGATTTGACCCATTCCCACTCTACCATGTCAATGAGAAACCATCTCATCTTCTCTTAAAGCCTATGCATCAGTAAGTATCCATGTATATGTGTGTGTATTTGTTCAGGTTTGGCATAACATTAACATTTAAAGCTGTTACACTCTTTAGCATAAGGGTTTTTGTTGGGCTGTGTCATAAAGAACCTTTAACATCCACAGAACCTTTCTGACTCATAAAAGGTTAATTGTAGTGGAAGATGTTTCTTTAGACTATGAAATGGTAAGTGCAGAAGAAAAGGGTCCTTTTAGGGCCGGGGGCGTGACAATCAAAGAAAAAAAAAAATACATGTTATGATGAAAATTAAAATATTTTTATTTAAAACACGCTACTCTCCGAGATGCACTTGACGGTCTTTTGTGAAGCGAAATTGTTTTATTATTTTTTTCGGACGACCTAGTTAAGGCGGTAGGGTTTCCCAGCTTAGGCGGGCCGCCTGAACTGCAAAGTGCTGATTCTGGGTTTTTATCATGAAACACTGGGTCTCATGAACTAAGCATACGTACACACAAATGTATGTGTAAAATTAGTGTATGGATGTTTTCATGAACAATTCAGGATTCAACAAAACAAACTTTCATACTAAAATGTATAGAAATATTCAACAACTTGCCACACATACTCAATAATCACATGTGCTATACTCAAATACTTAAATTGTAATGTATATAATAATAAAATGTATCATTGATATAATATTTAAATATCTTTTCTATATTATATATTACTCTACACATAAAGAACAGTTGACAGATGTTTTTATTCAAAGCGACTTACAGTGCATTACAAGGTATACTTTTTATCAGTATGTGTGTTACCTGGGATCAAACCCATATCCATTTGCTCTGCTATACTGTAAAAAAAGTTAAAGTAAGTTACCAGGTAAAAAGTAAGTTACTTAATTGCCTTAAAGGGACAGTGATATTACGCACTACCCGAAAATAGTCCCCTTGGTTATTTTAATAGCAGGGAACTATTTTCAGTCTGCGCGTGCTGCATCCATGGTACGGCAGCAAAGTCCTTGATTATTACACCAGAATGAGAGTATAGTTCCTAGCCATATCTGCCTAGAAAATCACAACTTTAAATTTTCCGTCGGTCTTAGTACATGATGTAACTACAAAAGAGTCAAGTTTTAAATAGGAAAAATATTGAAACTCTGGTTATTTTTTAGCGTGATGCTAATGGTCTAATCAGATTCAATGGATTATGGTAAGCTATGCTAAAAGTGGCACCGCCAGACCCGGAGATCGGCTGAATGGATTCCAAAACGGTAAAAATCAAATGTTTAACTCTAGGGGAGCTGCAAAATGAGTATATTTTCAAAAAAAGTTGAGTGTCCCTTTTTACGTTTTAAGTGTCCCTTTAATTTAACTTAAAAATATTAGTTGACACAACAATTTTCAAACTTTTTTGAGTCAGCTAATATTTTTAAGTTGAATGAACTCAATTTTAAGGCAACCAGGTAACTTACTTTTTTTTAAAGGGGATATATTGGGTCCCCAGTGCTTTTATCAACCTTAAAAATGTGAAGAAGATTAACCCAGTAACTTAAAATTGTTAAATTGTTTTTTACATGATCACTTATATACCTTTTAAAATCAGCTTAATAGACTAGATGTATATGCTATACAAAATGTTTACCAATGGCAGAATAGTTGTTTGGGCCCTTTTTTATCTGTCTTGCTTGATGTCACAGCTTGCACCAACCAAACAATTCCCACTGAGGTTAACGGCAGATTTACAGTGTAAAAGCATTATTGACCTCATTGATTTTCACTCCAGAGTCGTACAATAACTAAAGTTCAGACAGATTGACTCAGTCTGTTCGCTCATCTCTCAGTACAGTGAATGAGAGCTATAAATCTCTCTTTAAATAGTTTAATGACTGAAATGCTGACGGTGGACTCTACTACCTGCTGCTATCTGTCCTCAATCTGAAATCTTGCTCTTTAGTGTGAATTTTGAAGCAGGGAATGTGGATCAGACAAGTAGTGATCCCTCTGAGTCCAATGCTGGCCTCATTTCAATAAGCTCTGAATTATTCAGGATGTTTAATGAGTGTGTGTGGAAGAAGCCTTTTTAATTTCAATGTGTGCACATAGAGGTGCTAAATGCATTATATTGGCCTTGGGGACAGTTCTCATGACAGTTTAATCAGAGGAGATGAAAATAAGACAAGTGCTTGTCCTGTACCAGATACACGAGCATCTCACAGTCACAGAGATTTAATGAATCACCCAGCAGGTGTCTGTCTGTGTGTTTTGTGTGGAAGCTCATGCACTCTCACGCTGTAAAAATATGCGGCATTTTTGTTGAATCAACATATATTTTTATGTTCTTTGAACTAACTAAAAAATTAAGTTAACCAATTTCAACTTGATGTTATAAGTTATGTCAACTTTTCACAAGCCAAAACTTAAAATATTAGGTTGCATTGACTTGCAAAACGAACTTTTAACCCTAATGCTGCATTTTTTAACAGTGCAGAAAAATGTAAAAAAGTACACCTTTGTACCTTTGTAACAAATCCAGTGGCAGCTGGTGACTTCTTCTTTTTCGAAGGTGCACGATGCGTCAAAACAAAATATGTATTTGTTGCGTCATGTTAACCTATGTGCATTACGCTTCGTGTCAAAATAAGTGTTCGTTGCATCGTGTGAACCTATGCGCATCACGCGTCGTGTCAAAATAAGTGTTTGTTGTGTCATGTTAACCGATGTGCATTACGCGTCGTGTCAAAATAAGTGTTTGTTGCGTCGTGTGAACCTATGCGCATCACGCGTCATGTCAAAATAAGTGTTTGTTTTGTCATGTTAACCGATGTGCATTACGCGTCGTGTCAAAATATGTGTTTTGTGCATCGTGTGAACCAAGGCACATCACGCGTCGTGTCAAAATAAAATGTTTGGTGCGTCGTGTGAACCTATGCGCGTCACGCGTCATGTCAAAATATGTGTTCCTTGCGTCATGTGAACCTATGCGCATCACGCGTCATGTCAAAATATGTGTTCCTTGCGTCATGTGAACCTATGCGCATCACGCGTCATGTCAAAATAAGTGTTTGTTGTGTCATGTTAACCGATGTGCATTACGCGTCGTGTCAAAATATGTGTTTTGTGCGTCATGTGAACCTATGCACATCACGCGTCGTGTCAAAATAAGTGTTTGTTGCGTCGTGTGAACCTATGCGCATCACGCGTCATGTCAAAATAAGTGTTTGTTTTGTCATGTTAACCGATGTGCATTACGCGTCGTGTCAAAATATGTGTTTTGTGCATCGTGTGAACCAAGGCACATCACGCGTCGTGTCAAAATAAAATGTTTGGTGCGTCGTGTGAACCTATGCGCGTCACGCGTCATGTCAAAATATGTGTTCCTTGCGTCATGTGAACCTATGCGCATCATGTGTCATGTCAAAATATGTGTTCCTTGCGTCATGTGAACCTATGCGCATCACGCTTCATGTCAAAATATGTGTTCCTTGCGTCATGTGAACCTATGCGCATCACGAGTCATGTCAAAATATGTGTTCTGTGCGTCATGTGAACCTATGTAGATCATGCGTCATGTCAAAATATGTGTTCTGTGCGTCATGTGAACCTATGTAGATCATGCGTCATGTCAAAATATGTGTTCGTTGCGTCATGTGAACCTATGTAGATCATGCGTCATGTCAAAATATGTGTTTGGTGCATTGTGTGAACCTATGCGCATCACGCGTCATGTCAAAATATGTGTTCTGTGCGTCATGTGAACCTATGTAGATCATGCGTCATGTCAAAATATGTGTTTGTTGCGTCATGTGAACCTATGCGCATCACGCATCATGTCAAATATGTGTTCTCTGCGTCATGTGAACCTATGTAGATCAAGCGTCATGTCAAAATATGTGTTTGTTGCGTCATGTGAACTTATGCGCATCACGCATCATGTCAAAATATGTGTTCTGTGCGTCATGTGAACCTATGTAGATCATGCGTCATGTCAAAATATGTGTTCGTTGCGTCATGTGAACCTATGCGCATCACGCCTCATGTCAAAATATGTGTTCTGTGCGTCATGTGAACCTATGTAGATCATGCGTCATGTCAAAATATGTGTTTGGTGCATTGTGTGAACCTATGCGCATCACGCGTCATGTCAAAATATGTGTTCTGTGCGTCATGTGAACCTATGTGCATCATGCGTCATGTCAAAATATGTGTTCTGTGCGTCATGTGAACCTATGTGCATCATGCGTCATGTCAAAATATGTGTTCTGTGCGTCATGTGAACCTATGTGCATCACGCGTCGTCAAAATATTTGTTGCGTCATTTGAACCTATGCGCATCACGCATCATGTCAAAATACGTGTTCGTTGCGTCATGTGAACCTATGTGCATCATGCGTCATGTCAAAATACGTGTTCGTTGCGTCATGTGAACCTATGTGCATCATGCTTCATGTCAAAATATTTGTTGCGTCATTTGAACCTATGCGCATCATGAGTCATGTCAAAATATGTGTTCGGTGCGTCTTGTGATCCTATGTGCAGCACGCATCGTGTCAAAATGTGTGTTCGTTGCGTCATGTGAACCTATGTGCATCACGTGTCATTTCAAAATTTGTGACGTTTCGTAAAGGTTAAGAATAAAAAAGTCTCTTTTATCATAAACCCTTTCGACACGTGTGCAGCAGGCACGTATTTTGACATGACGCATGATGCACATAGGTTCGCATGACCCATCAAACACATGCCCTACAGGACTTTGAAACGTGCTTTGTGTTTCAATGTGCACCCTGACCAAAGTGCTGTTCAAAACACATAATAAAAGGAAATAAAGTTGTGATATCAGTATTGTCTTTGATATATTTGAACATGACTGAATCAACTAAATTTGTACCTCAGAGGTACATTGGTACCAAATGTAGGCAACAGTATTGTAAAGTGTTCACAACAACCTCTTAACTGTCCTAACCATAACTCATGTTTGTATTTGTGCTTATCAGGTCTTCGTAAATGAGCAGCTCAGATGATTCATCCACTCCAGTAGACTTTTCCTCATTCATTGAGATCCACTGCTTCCTCATTAAAACGCTCTTCAATCTTCATTATCAACCCCTGTGGGTCTGGACGAAGACCGGAGAGTCGGCCGTCCGATCCAACTCTGGACAATGTACAGTTTGAACAAAGTGCAGCTGCCTCATTTAAATGACATTACAAGTGGCTGTAAAACGTATCTAAACAAAAGGTCCACTATTTTTATTAGGCAGGTCTACATGCTGTGTGTGTGGTCTGGGCATGGTATGCATTATATGATCTCATAGACAGCAACTCTGTGCTTTGTTCAGAGTTACTCTGAGGAGTTCAGATGTTGAGGTTAACCGAGTTCCAGCTCTTTGTGAGGAGGGCCAATGAATGCTGTTTACCTTCACACAGGATTTGCACATGTACACAGTAAAACAGAAGAGTAAGAGGAAGGGTGGTTTGGAAAGTGGGTGGGGCGCAGGGTAAAACACAAAGCGAGCAAACCTCCTGTGGATATTTTACAAAAATAGAAGTTGTTTCATGTCAAAATATGATTTGTGATTTTGAATTACATTAGTTTTAGTCTTAGCCAAGCGGTTTTGGATGCAGCATCCCCCCAAAAATATTTATATATTTTTCAGCCAGACTTCAAATATGTCAACACGTTAGATAACTTAAAGGTACACTGTGTAACTTTTAGGAGGATCCCTTGACAGAAATGCAATATAATATGCATAACTACATTATCAGTGGTGTATAAAGACCTTACATAATAAACTGTATTGTTTTTATTACCTTAGTATGAGACGTTTTTATCTACATACACCGCGGGTCACCTTACATAGAATTTCGCCTTCATGTTTCTACAGTAGCCCTTAATGGACAAACTGCTCTATAGATTGCGTTTCGTCCCTATGTTGTCTCAGACAATGATGTGTTTGTCCTGTCATGGCTACAGTAGCTTCTCTATGCGTTTCGAAAGGGAGGGCGTAGGCCGTTGGTTGCAATTCGCAATCTCACCACTAGATGCCACTAAAACCTGGTATGTTTTTTTAAGAAGCACACTTTACAATAAAACATTGAAGTAGATTTTTAACAATATACTGTTCATGGGGTAAGTCATAAATACAATGTTTGTAATGTAATGTTTCTGTATCGGTAGTCGTATGTTAATAAAACAGCTATTCTCTAAAAATGCTTGGTTATTTTCAACCCACCATTGGATAAAAAATACTTAATTTAACCTACAGGGTTGTTTTAACCTATATTGTTGGGTCAAATATAAACATTTGTGTGTGTTAACGGTTGGGTTTGTACATTTTTGAGCCAACGTTGGGATAAAAAAATAACTCAGCATTTTTTATAGCATGTTGTCTTGAATTATGCCAATGGACAAAAATGCTTTAACGTTACTTTGATCAGTAAAATGATGAAGGTCTATGTTTGCAGATAAGATTTGCTTTGTGATCTAATGCTACCGAATTCATACATTTGAAGTGTGACTCAAATGGCCAAATACTATTTTTGATCACTGTACAGTCCCCATCAGTGTTTTTACGCATTATGTTTTTAATGATTCATTTATATAAAAATATTTTCTGGTATATCAACCTGTCAATCAACCAGAAAATAGCCGGGGCTTCCTTTTTGGTATTGAGTCCCATCACTTATCACATAATCTCATATTGTTTGCTTTGTAGATCTGTCGGATATAATACACTGTCAGAAATAAGGGTACAAAAGCTGTCACTGGGACGGTAACCTTTGAAAGGTTTTATAATATGTACCATTTAGGTACAGATATGTGCCTTTGAGGTACCAATACGTATTGTGCTCCCTTTAGGCACTTTTTGAAAGTGACAGCTTTGTACCTTTATTTCTGAAGAATTGTGCTTTAATATCATGTAATATTTTCAGCATGTACCCTTATGAATATGAGTAACGTTTGAGTGATTGTCAGTGTCTTTCACTGTTGATGCAAAGCTACTGTATCTGTTCGTTAAAAAAAAATAAAGCATTCAGTACATTTGGTTGACCTGACATGCAATGCTAGATGTATCATAATGTGCATACATTTATTTTATACATGGAGGAAGGGGTTTGTTTTTTTTTCAAACTGAGATGTGAAGGAAAATTGGATGCCAATCTGAACAAGTTGCTTAGCCGAGTTGGTTATTAATAGCAGATATTATCAAAGACTTTGTGTGCTGTATAAGCAACATTAGGTGCTAATGGATCTGGGTTATTTTACTCTGTCATCAGTTATTCTCTTATGTTCTTCCACACCCATGGCTTCCTTCTGTGCATCGCAACAATGTCTTTCAATTAAAGATGTGTAAAGTCTTCTGAAGCCATGAAGCGATAGCCTTGAATTAAACGTGCCCTCAAACATGTCAAGGTTTTAAGTGTGTAGCAAGTAAATTACAGATTTGTGTAGCACTTGTCTTTGTCATCACATGCTCATGGACTTATGCTGCCATCTAGTGTCCAATATGCATACTTACAACCACAAACTCTATGGACTGGAAAGATATCATTTTTTTTTACCAATCTTTTACAATATCTGTGTAATTCTACATAGGTTAGGATGTTGAATATAGGTCAGTGTTATAAAGTTATGTCGCTCTCTTTTTCCTGGTGTCACATCTTTTGTTTTGATCAGGTATGTTTTTGTAAACCTTTTTACTGTTTTGACCTATTTTCCATAGTGACTGCCTGTCCAATAACACGTGTTTGCTGAGCAGTGTGTAAATAGATGTTTGTTAATAAAATATTTGCTTTTCATCTGCTGACCACCAGTGTGTTCATGTGTGCTGCTGGCCTGAAAACTCTCACATGAAGAAATCCTAAATATTTTTTTCGGTAACTGTATACTATAGTGCAGGGGTCTCCAACTTTTTTGTGAGCAAGGGCTACCACAATGAATAAAACAATCTGGAGGGCTACTTTTTTGATATTTATATATATAATATGCAAGCACCATGTTGGAGACCACTCCCGTAATATATATATATATATATATATATATATAGTACATACACAATAACTGTAGTATTAATAACTATATTAAATAAAAACAAAACTGTATATATGCTGTCGTATGTTGTAGTATTTACTATAGTGGGGTTCAAAAACACTATATTATCTGTCAATTTTACTACAGTTTACTATAGTACAGACTAATACATTCTAAAAAAAAGTGCTGATGGGTTATTTTCAACACCGTGTTAGGTCAAAAAGTGACCAACACAACCCAGAAAATGTATATTTGATAGAACAATGGGTTAACTGTTAGAAACCACTAGGTATAAACCAGAGGTCTTCAACCTTGGATAGAGAAGGGTTAGAGAGGAGGCGCAGGGGCTTTGATGGTTAAGATTGTTACATTAAAAAGATATTAAAAATATTTTTTTTTTGGTATACACAGTCGCAAATAGTTAACGTAACATTGTGTACATAACATTATACATTTACTGAATACATTTTAATTTGAAAATTTTAATCAAGTTTTAATTTTTATCATATAAATTATTTTTCGAAAAAATCTTTGGAGGACCCCCAAGGGGGTACCCCCTTTTGAAGATCCATGATATAGACAGTTTAATTAAAGGGGACATTTCACAAGACTTTTTAAAGATGTAAAATAAATCTTTGGTGTCCCCAGAGTACATATGTGAAATTTTAGATCAAAATATCATATAGATAATTTAATATAGCATGTTTGCAAATTGCCACTTTGAAAAAAAATGCATTTTTTGGTTTGTCCTTTTAAATGCAAATGAGTTAAACTCTGCACTAAATGGCAGTGCAGTGGTTGGAAAGTGCAGTATTATCCGCTTCGTACATCACAAGGGGAGCCAAATTTCAATGCCCTATTTTTACATGCTTGCAGAGAATGGTTTACCAAAACTAAATTACTGTGTTGATTTTTTTTCACATTTTCTAGGTTAATAGAAGCACTGGACACCCAATTAACACTTAAACATGGAAAAATCTGATTTTCATGATATGTCCTCTTTAAACGCACGTTGTCACAGTTACGAAAGTGTACCAAAGTGAACATCCGGTCTGTATTTATTTATTTATTTAGTATTATGTATTATTATTTTTTAAGTGGTTAAACTGATCTCTGAAACAAATACCTTGTAGAAAAAAGCTTTTGGTTTGCTAAAGACGAGGGGAGATGACGAACATGTATCACGGAGAGGTTTGGCAGCCAGGCAATATACTAGATAACATTGTATACATTCATTTTACACAGTAACATTAGCTCAGTGTATAGCTGATACATGTTAGATATGATATCAGAACAAAGATCATTTATTTCCCTTGTTATCAGAAATAAACTACTGTATAAGGACTCTGTTGTTTGGAAGTCTACCGGAAGTTGCGTTTAGTCCACAAAAGCCTTTTTGTTTATGTTGTTGCTTCTGAAGTCGTCTATAGCGGTGGTCTCCAACATGACCAAGTTGCCCACACAGAGTCTGTAAGTTGCCCACCAAAGCACATTCTATTAATAGTCTCAATTTTAATATTTATTTTAATTAATTAGCTAAGCTTCTTTTATGTATGTTAAAAATATATCAACAAATAAAATACATTTTTAGTAGATTATATCAAAACAGTAGCCCTCCAGATTGTTTTATCCATTATGGTGGCCCTTGCTCACAAACATGTTGGAAACCCCTGGTCTATAGATTAAATTACCACCCAATCCCTTTTTGACCCAATGGTGGGTTGAAAAAATAACCCAGAATTTTTTAGAGTGTACTATTTATTCATGTCAACAAACAATAAATTGTCTGGTCTAAAGGGCTTAATAATCAGTCCTTAAAAAGACACTGTAAACAAACATAGTTATGCAAATTGTTTTTATTACTAAAAATATAAGTGCAATGTAATAATAGTACACTAAAAGCAAAATATAACTCTAATTTGCTTAAAATATGGTTTAGGAACTAATAATATCTATTGAGCAATTTTAAGCACTACACATCCCAAAATATATGCAGTATTCTTCTTGATGTTGCTGCATGCATGTGTGATCTTCAAGACATAAATGCTCGAACACTCCCTCGGACAACTGCCCGACAGATGGGGCAGTGCCTCAGACTGGCTGCGCAGTCGGTGCAGACGACCAGATGACCACAGGGAATAAAGACCACTGATACACATTTGTCCATGCAGACCTTACAGGTTCTCTCTTCCTGAAGCCTTCTCAACTGTTCCTCTGGACTAAGGTCAGATCGAACTAGAAAAATATTTCAAACACAAGAAAACTGTTTGATCTTAAAGTGGATTCAAGCTACACGTTTAACCCTTAATCAGTGTTTGGTGTCCCAGGGTACCCCACTGAACTTTTTCTTTATTTTTTAAAAGTGCAACCTTCATCTCAGAGCCATGAAACTCTGTGACTAATCTTTTTAAACATGCACAAAAAAAAACTGGGTTTAATTTGGTTGTTCTAAAGGTGTGTAAAGGTGTTTGGGGGTCAAAACGACCCCACATTATAAATGAATAGAAAATAATAAAAGTAAATCCATTATAAATCTGAAAATGTCTACATATAAACCAAGGGTGATTCTGAAACATAAATAAAAAGTGAAGTTCCAACTCATACACACGCACAAAATACAGTTTTTTATGTATTTCAGAATGTTTAAATATATATTCACAAAATATATATCTCAAAGTTGTGAGGAGAAGTTGAAGCGTCAAGAAAAATTAAGTGAAAATGAAAGAGTCATGGACCTTTATTGGATATATGTGGTCATTGCACGTCTTTCTTTAATTAAAAATCCTAAAGTTTTTCCACAAACCAGCAGATGTCAGTATTCTATCCCTGACACATAGAGCAATGTCCAAAAACAATTTAGATTAAATTAAGATTGACATTTAAGTGATATTTTCTTTAAAAAAATATTTTTCATGATGGCCTAGTTAAGTAATTGTGCAGTAAATAGGTAAAAAAAATTAACATTTTCCACAAAAACAGCATAAATGTATAATTGAGAAGTAAATAAAAAAAGATATATAGTTTTCCATATAACAAATGTATATTTCCTTATGCAATCGCTCTTTAAATGTTTGGGGTCTATCCTTTTTGATCACTGATTAAGGGTTAATCGGTACCTGTCTTCACTGGGATCAACCCCAAAACCTAATGCAATTCTGTACAATCAATACAGCAATAGAAACAGGAATGCATGTTAATAAAGACCTGTCTCCCTGACTGTAGTCTGCGTCCTTCCACCTGTACTGCTGTTGCTCTGGGTAGCCACAGTCTCTGAGGGAACAAAACATGTACTTGTTAGAGCTAAGAACAGGACATCCCATAGGAAAGTTCTTCTCAAACCTGTCCCGAAGGACCCTCCAGGGTTCCTCCAGGACAGGATTGAGAAGAGGAGAATGAATTGCAATATTGTTGTTGCAATGAAAGGCACCTTTAAAATTTGATGTACCCTGCTTGTGGCTCAAGATGCAAGGTATGGTTCTGTAACAACATTTATGTCTCCTCTAAATTAAAATATCTCTGGTATAGGTGCATCTATACATTTTAAACACATGACGCTCTACACCTGGTTGGGAGGACTCTGCCGTCTGCCTTTCCTCCTCTTCGGCCTGTAGGACGTCGGTCACCAGGTCAGTGACTGAGGTGTAGTGCGAGCCGGTGAGCAGGTAGCGTGACTGCACCAGACTCTCCACCAGTGAGCGCTGGAAACCCATCTGCAGCGCGGCCTGCACTACAGGAGATAACATAACTGCTGCCTCCGAATTCTGACCCCCCAACCCCTCTGACACTGGGGACAAAGGAACAGTGAATTGGTGCAAACAGGTGATTTAGCTATACTTTCTAGCTATATATTAAAAAAATATATATTTTAAACTTTTAAAAGTATTGTAAAAACTTTCATAAATGAAGGAGAAACATTCATAAATGTCTTAAATAATACAAATCTGTGTATTCTAATATGCGTTTCTAAAATACGACCCTGTCGGTGAAATCTTTGATTTAACACTGTTGCCGGCTGTTTTTCATTTCTGCGGGGTTGAAGCGACCCCCATAATGATAGTGACATTTAGCCCCAAAATGCAAATTTTATAAGATTAACCCTGCCAAAAACGCAAATGTTACCCCCAGAACGTAAGTTTTACTGGAGAACGCCCCTTAAAATGCGATTGGGCTGGTTTTGGACAAGTTTTGCAGGGTTTTGCTGTAATAACCTGGCAACCATTATTAGGAGCATCAAAGTTTGTTTTTACTCATTGACTCATTGACCCTACTCAGTTAATATTAAAGTTATCAAGGTTATATTTTTACTGAATGTTTCATTACATCACACCCATGATGAGCTATTACATTATAACCACCCCATCTCAAAGCAATGAGCCAACCTGGCAACCAAACGATGGCACAGTTACAGTTCACAGAGCAATATATACAGTATACCACCCAAGGACCAGCTTTCAGTCAAAATTCAGCTGAAATTAGTGGTTCGATTTGGAAAAACGGGTGTGCGCTACATCACAACCACCATATATGTAATACACGAGAATTGAATGACCTTCTATTGACATTATGGTACTAGATACCCCAGGAAACATATTGCCACCTTGTCAAATCAATGCTTCGTCTCAAAGCTGCTGTTTTGCAGGCCAAAGGGGGCCCTGAATGATATTAGGCACGTGGTCATAATCATAGGTGTCATTTACACTGGGGACGCTGGGGACATGTCCCCACCACTTTTTGAAATGGCTGATTTTGTCCCCACCACTTTTTGAAAGCATTTGGTTAAAATGTTCTAAAAATTAAACAATACCTGTGCTACTTACACTGCAAAAAATGACTTTCTTACTTAGTATTTTTGTCTTGTTTTCAGTAGAAATATCTAAAAATTCTTAAATCAAGATGTATTTTCTTGATAAGCAAAATGACCAAAGAAAATAAGTCTAGTTTTTAGACAAAAATATACAATTTAAATTAAGTGTTTAAGAAAAAAGAAATCTTATTTTTAGATTTTTTTCTCACCCTATTGGCAGATAGTTTTGCTTGTTTTAATCACAAATTCACTTAAGCAAAAAAATTTCACCCCATTGGCAGATATTTTTTCTTGTTTTAAGCACAAATTCACTTAAATTGTATAGTTTTTGTCTAAAAACAAGACTTATTGTCTTACGTCATTTTGCTCATCAAGAAAATACATCTTGATTTAAGAATTTTAAGATATTTCTACTGAAATCAAGACAAAAATACTAAGTAAGAAAGTCAGATTTTCAAGAAAAAAATCTTAGTATTTTTGTCTTGTTTTCAGTAAAAATATCTAAAAATTCTTAAATTAAGATGCTTTTTCTTGATGAGCAAAAAATCTAGTTTTTAGACCAAAAATATCAAATTTAAGTGATTTTGTGCATAAAACAAGCAAAAAAATCTGCCAATGGGGTAAGCAATTTTTTCTTGAATTTTTCTTGAATTTAGTGTTTAAAAAATTTTCAAGATTTTTTTGCTTACCCCATTAGCAATTTTTTTTGCTTGTTTATGCACAAAATCACTTACATCTAGTATTTTTGGTCTAAAAACTAGACTTATTTTCTTAGGTCATTTTGCTCATCAAGAAAAAGCATCTTAATTTAAGAGTGTTTAGATATTTTTACTGAAAACAAGACAAAAATACTAAGAATTTTTTTCTTGAAAATAATTTTTTGCAGTGTACGACTGGTTTTGTGGTCCAGGGTCACATATATTGTGTTGTGTGCTTACAGTGTGTTTTCTTTTACATAATAATGAATTTCATTGTAATCATTGACTTTACGCGCTGTTTTCTGCAGTATGGTGCTTTGGCACTGTTCGGTTGAGCTGGTGTTGTAGGGACTGTTAGATGTGCAGTCGACATTGTTGAGGGTTTTATGCTGAGTATTTTCGTGTTGTTGACTGGCCTGCTCACTTTTGATGGGCCGTTATTCAACATTTTTCTTGTCCTGCTGTAATGTTTTCTTCATCTGATCTTTTGTCCCCACCACTTTTCAAAACAAACTGACGCCCCTGGTCATAATGCAATGGCTCATCTGTGTATGTAGTCGGTGTTGACTGACTAAAATGATGTTTTGTAAGCTGTATACTAACAATTCAGTGCTCAGTGTTCTAGATGGGTAGTTCAATGTTGTTTTATATTAGAGATGCACCGATACCGATACTGGTATCGGGTATCGGCCTCGATACCACATTTTCTAAAGTACTCGTACTCGTTAAAAGTCCCCCGATACCTGGAATCGATACCACGGTCTGAGAAATGTCTATGTTTGAGCGGCGTGTAAGGGGTTAATGCCTCTTGTGTTGTCCAAAGAGGCAGAGTTTACAACAAACTGGAAAACTAGTCCTTTGTTTTTTTTGTTAAATTATATGACTAAAGCTGTTACCTGTAAATTTAAATCATGTTTTTTTATTAAGTACTCGGTATCGGTATCGGTAAGTACTGAAATGCAAGTACTCGTACTCGTATTCCAAAAAAGTGGTATCGGTGCATCCCTATTTCATATAGTCATAATAAAATATGTATCTTTTTGTCTGCATGTGATTAACAGTAGTTCAATTCTTTCCCAATTCTATCACATAACTTCAAATCTACAAACACACAAATCTGTATTCATTTACCTGATGTATTGTTTCCTGCAGTTAAAGGCGGGGAGTCACCCTTTAAAAATTAAAATACAGATATATTTAAAGCTTACATTGCTGTTAAACATGAACACATTTGGCCAATGTTTTTATATACACAAAGTGACTGTATTAACCCATAACATATTATTAGTATGTGCATTCTCCAGGATTCAAACCCATGACCTTGGTGTTGCCAGTATCATGTTCTATTAGTCATATAATAAACTGATAAAGTTGAATTATAACTTACCACTCTCTCACTCAGGTTGAAAAGGGATTGTTGAATGTTGCTCACGTATTCTCGTCCTCGGCTTTGGAGTAAATATTCACATCTTTAGAAGAACATGAACATAAAGAATTTTACCAAAAATTAAAAATATCATAATGGCCAACATTCTCCAGCAGTTCTCTTTCACAGACAGCATTATTTGCATCTTATTGTATTGTAATTTAATACTGTGGGATCTGAACTTATTTTTCTTTAATATAAAAAAAAGATCACTCACTGTGGAAACCATTTTGCGTGTTCCTGCCATGGGTCATCTCCTGGTTCCCAGTTCCTCAGACCACCATCACAAAAGAAACATTTCACATTGTCACCATGACCTGAAAAACACAGCTATCGTGTATTATCATCTCAAAATATCACAACAATAGATACAATGTAAAATCTACACAACCATGAGGACCTCATATTAAGGAGTTTTTACTGTTTTCTCCATTAGTACAGTAGGTGACCCTGCTAAAACACTAGAAACCATCACAGAAATTTTATATTGGATTCAATGGGCGTCTGTGATGGTTTATATTGTTTTTTTTAAGCAGGGAAATCAACGTTTGATACCATTTACAAAACATAAACACAAAATCAAAACACTGGGGTTGTTTTGTAACGTTATTTGTAATAATTTAAATTGTAATTTTTGTAATTAAATATGTCTTTTTGTATTTGTAAAAGGGGCAGAAACGATGACTCTTTTGTAGTAAAGCGCACGCGCTGCTGTGTGAGGCTCGCGGGCTCTCTCGTTCATTCCGTTCATTCATAGTGCGCGTGATTAGAAGGGCGCGTGACTGTTGGCGGAGAAAGGAGGAACGGCTAAAGTTTCACTTCACAGTTTCGCTGAACCGAAACCCCCCAAAAGCCACAATGCTAATTGTTTGATACGAGCGTCAAGTATAACACAAACACCTGTTTTTATTTATTGTGACAAACCTGTATAGAAGAAGCCAGCTCGTGCCAGTGTATCGGGCTGCACGGATGCTCCTGTGGGCCAGTTGTGGAAGCTGGTCCGTCTGTTGTCCTCTGACTCCATCTCCGGGTACGCCGCCTGTCCGGACACCTCCTGCTCGTCCATGGTCATCCTCTGCAGTTGACTCAAAAGCTGTCCATCCACTGAGTCAGAGGTGCCCACTGGAACATTGCCCACGTCTCTGCCCATCACAAAGCGGCATGTGGGAAAATGTTTCTTATGTTCACTCATTGGGGTGTCTCCCTGAACCCAGTATCTAAGTATCCCATTACAGCAGAAACATTGCACCGTGTCACCGTAACGCAGATAGAAAAATCCAGCGCGTGCTAGGTCCGCGGGACGCACCGGCGCATCTCTTGGCCAGTTTTGGAAAGTCTGGAGTCTTTCATCCTCACTCCCCATCCCGAGCCGAACCTCCGCCTCCATATGCCTGCTCCTCTCGCGCTCATCTCCACGATCGCCCTTCATGCTGCTCACCTTCCATACCGGACCGTTCAAGTGTGTTTTAGCCTCACCTGCATTGGCCATACAGCCTATTATTGCCTCTGGTTCGGGTTACTATGTCACACAGATTTCCAGAATATAGCAACAGTCACACTGTTCTGCCCTGTGGTCATGCACTGAATAGCATAAACAATAGATGCCCTTCATTGTGATTGTCATCTCTAACAAGTGTTAAACTGTCGCATGTATATATATATATATATATATATATATATATATATATATATTTATAAATAAAATAAAATGTATATGTATATATAAAATGTATATATGTTAATATATTATAACGTATTTAATATAATCTAATGTATATTACTAAATATAATAAACGTTACTTAAAAGCCGTTTAATACAATAATTATTATTATTAATATTTATTTTAAACCCTGTGATGCTATCCACCTGTTCATGTTGTTTCCCTGCTTTACTGTGTGTATTATTGCGCGTATTCGGCTACTTGACGAGTGAATATAACTAGACAAAAATGATTGATTTATAAATATTAGCTGATTTGTAAACAAATCTAAACCTGGATTAGAACATATACGCCATGTTATTATTATTATTGTGCGGCTTCTTTAACATTTCTTTGACTACGACTAAAAAAAAATCTTTGACTACGACTCCCATGATCCTTCACAGGAAATACGTCACATATCCGGTGAGCATCATGGCGGCTTTGTAAAACGAACAGACCTCGTATGCGCCTGTAATTTTATGGACTAAAGGTGAGAAAATACTTAGATTTCATGCACTTTCATTAACCGAATGGTTAGAAATCTTAAGGAGTTTAACGTTTTATTGTAGTCTGTGAATTTCTAGCGGCTTTATTTATTGGAGAAATATGTGTTTGTTTATCATGTTCAGAAACCCTACCCCATTATTAAAACAGCAAACTAATACATTTAACTTACAGCCACACTATTACCCCGTACTATATTTAGCTGTTTAACGGACTAAACTGTTACATTTTTAGTATTTTTGTAAACATCTGTATTTAATATTTGCGTTTGTATGTGGAATGTCTAGTGTCAATGCATGTGCAAAATACATTTTCTGGTAAAATATTTTGTATTTCTTTATAAATGTGTTACAGTGTGTTTAAAAGAAGTATCTTGCCTATATTTTCTCAATAGGCATATATTATGCACAGCATTGTTTTACACTTTAAACATCATTTTAAGGCTTTGTTTACTCGCTTTTTTCGCTATTATTCCAGATGGCCGGCGAGTCTGATAAGAAAGACTTGGACACCGCAGGCAAGGAGCGGGACGCTCGTAAGCGCAGCCGGTCTCGATCCAGGGAACGTAAAGGATCTCCCGGCAGGGAGCGCAAACGTCACCGGTCTCGTGAGCGCAAACGCTCTCGCAGCAGATCCAAATCTCCAGACCGGTGTGCACAACTAGATGCTCTTTATATCCTCTCATATAAATAATAATGCACGTTGTGTTGGTGGTTCTTTAGATTTACTGAGCTTCACTGTTGTCTTTAGGGATCGTCGTCAAAAAGACAAAGAAAGAGACAGAGAGAAGGACAGAGATAGAAGCCGCAAAGACAGAGAGAGAGACAGAAGGGATAAAGACCGGTCCAGGAAATCCAGGTAAGCACACAGAACGCTCGACATAATAAAAAATGTAAGCGTTTTAATGTTTGCTACATGTCTGAATCACAAAATTACTTTCATAATAGTTATTTCTCTTTTCAGGAGCACTTCTCCTAAATCCAGGGATTTAAAACTAAAGAGAGAAAAAGATTTGAAAAAAGAGGAAGATGAAGATGATGAGAAGAAAAAAGAGAAGGTGGCCCATCAAAAGTCATGTAATGATAGATGTTGTATGATGGTTGCATATTATGTGCATTTCTGACCTACATTTTTTTGACTTGATTTTTTAGGTGCAACCTCTCTCCCTTGAAGAGCTTCTAGCCAAGAAGAAAGCAGAGGAGGAGGCAGAATCTAAGGTGAAGAGCTTCTTAAAAAAGAATGTACCGCAGTGGGCTTGTTTACTGTGTGTCCCCGGGTTGTTTTCTTGTTCTTCTGTGTTGTTTGATTTGTAAACTACAACTTAAATTCTTCTGCTGCAGCCCAAATTCCTGTCTAAAGCAGAGCGTGAAGCTGAAGCTATCAAGCGAAGGGAACAAGCGATGGAGGAACGGCGCAGACAGGTGGAGGAGGAGAGGAAAAAACGACGAGTATTTCAGGACATCGGGAGAAAGATGTTAGGTGTGTATTCTGCTGTGACTACACATTTGATTGGGCTTAAGTGGGCCGTTCCTTTCACACAAAGTATGCTTGGGCCGTCCATGCTCCACCTGCATGACCTAATTTTCATCACTAGGAGGTTCCACGGTTGTCTAGCCAAAGTATAGGTTTTTTTTTACGTGTACGTGAGGATACAGTTTGCGTGGTGCAATTTTCTTCACAAGAAGAGTACGTACTGTACTCGCACAGCTAGATTTTAAAACATTGCGTACATTGTATGTCTAGGTCGCACATGTGCCTACAGGAGAATGTAGTATGTAGCCTCTACTATGGAGATGCATTGCATTTTGTCACAATGTGCATGCGGCGAATGTCTGTGTGCACATACGAGTCAAATAAACAATACTTTGCAAGGCTGTGCATTCGACCGTGCATTCGCGTACACGTAAAAACAGAATATACTCTCGATTTGCGAAAATGGTGTAAACTCAGACATGCTAAAATAAAAAAAAAGGTGCAGTAAGGATTGAAGAGAACATTGATGGATGCATTGATTTTACCTGCAGAGGATCCTCAAGAGCGAGAGCGGCGAGAAAGGCGAGAGCGGATGGAGAGAGAGAACAATGGAAATGAAGAAGATGATGGACGACAGAAGATCAGAGAGGAAAAAGACAAAGTAAAGGAACTGCATGCCATAAAGGTAAACCATTTTTTTTCACACTGTTTGACATTGCTTTTAACCCTAAGAGGCTGTTTACACCTGGTATTAAAGCTAACATAACACACGCTGTTTCTGCTCATCTAATGTTAATCTTGAGTACCTATATAGTAGTATTTCATCCTTCATATATACAAAGAGTCTTTAGTTTTAACAGATTTATAAACGATAGATATGCTCTAGCGATTGTTTCAGGAAAATGGTGAGATCCCAGAGGCGTCCAGCGGGAGGAACGAGTCACGAGCAAGCAACACACACAAAACATTATCCCATTATCTCTGGATAACTTATGATTCACTACATGTTTGTGTAGTTTACATTATATACACTTACGTGCCAACAAAACAGACATTTGCGACACATGATCCAGTTTGGACCACCCCATTAAAACGAAATCCAGCGTGCAACAAACACACTTGCAAAACTCTGCTGCTACCCCCGGATAAACAAACTAAATCCATTGTTTTCATAAGGTTGGCTTCCTTACATTCAAAAACACACTTTTTCTTTTGTGCCATTGTTGATTCTTGATATAAAACAAAACTGTTGTGTGCAGTGATGCCTGTGACTTCTACTCAGAGGAACAACGCTAATGAACGTCCTCGTTTGCTATCACTTTGATTGTTGTGTGGGCGTGCTTTTCGGGGGCAGAGTGCCCATATGGGGCCAATGATACATAACGGGTGCCCATGTTAAATAAAAACAAGGAGGTGGTGTAAGTTTGGCCCAGAAATACTCGCTCACACGCTCAACTGCTTTTTTGACACTTTGCATTTGTTTAGCATGAGGATTCAAAAACTGTCTTAGGGGCTAATCACACCAACCACGTTTTAAACGCTTCGAAACGCAAGGTGCTTTTTTCTAAAAAAAAGAGCAGTGCGACGCGGCTTTTTATATTGCTAAGCAACCACCGAGTCAGCTGTCTTGTCAATCAAATTTTAAAGCGTGAGCGCTCTTTTGCTGTTAACTGTCATATTAGCAGAAACTTTAAAAAGAGGGTGCTTGCTCTGACCTTGTTTGAGGGTGAGAGATGCACAAACACGCAGGAGAGAGTGAGCAAGCGCCCTCGTGAAGTTCTTCAAAGCAATTCTAAACGTCCCTCACCACAACGTAAGGCCCGCTCTCCCCTCATGCGATTGGACAATGGAAAGACGTGAATGACGTCGGGCACTTCTCCCCTCTCAGCGTTCCTTCAAAGGCGCGTGCTGCGGCCGGCGGCAAAAACCGCAAGGCGCTCAGTGCGCATAAACAGCGCGCAAATGCTCCCTGCCCATAGAATATCATTTAAAAAAGGCGCCTGCAACTGCCATAAACGCTTTTGATGTGACTGGCCCCTTAAAGAGCAACTATGGTCCAATTCACATTTTTACATTTCCTTTGTTGTGTAAGTGTACTCTTACTTTGTCCATATCATCTTTAGGAGCGCTATCTCGGTGGGATAAAGAAACGTCGGCGCACACGCCATCTGAACGACCGAAAGTTTGTCTTTGAGTGGGACGCATCTGAAGACACTTCACTCGACTACAACCCAATGTGAGTGTCTGTTTAAAACAGTTCTGTTCAGTTTACAAGTAATTTGATTGTACTGCATTGTATTTGGCTCTTAGGTACAGTAATATCCGTATAGAGTTACTGCATTAAAAACTATCATAGGTCTTCAAATGACAGAAGACTGAACTTAACCTTTATTTATAGCTAAAGAGTCACATAATAACAGCACAAGTTTGACTCTCTGGGTGTGTTTAGATATAAAGAGAAGCATCAGGTTCATCTCTACGGTCGCGGTTTCATCGCTGGTATCGATCTCAAACAGCAGAAGAGAGATCAGTCCCGTTTCTATGGAGACCTGATGGAGAAGAGACGGACCCTTGAGGAGAAAGAGCAGGAGGAGTAAGACACATCTGTCCATTATTACATGAAGTTTACCTTAAATATTCACCATGATTTGATCTATTGTTGTGTGACATTCAGTATTAAACCTGCACTTTGTGTAAGTACAACTTTAGGGCACGCTTACACATCCATCAGTGATTAATATGCTGTCAATTCCCTTGCGTTTTGCGCAGGGTGCGCCTGAAGAAGGTGCGTAAGAAGGAAGCCAAACAGCGTTGGGACGACCGGCACTGGTCTCAGAAGAAGCTGGATGAGATGACAGACAGAGACTGGAGAATCTTCAGAGAAGACTACAGCATCACAACCAAAGGAGGGAAGATCCCCAACCCCATCCGCAACTGGAAGGAGTATTCACTGCCGCCACACATTCTCGAGGTCATCGAGAAATGTGGTTATAAGGTCAGATCCTTCACATCTCATGCATGCTTAACTGAACCGAGTTTAGGTTGTTCTTAATCCATAAATGTTCATTTTTAATGAAAACTTTTATTTTTTGTCTTTATTAGGATCCAACTCCTATCCAGAGGCAGGCAATTCCTATTGGTTTACAGAACCGTGACATCATCGGTGTGGCTGAGACTGGTAGCGGTAAAACCGCAGCCTTCCTTATTCCTCTATTGGTCTGGATCACCACTCTCCCTAAGATTGACAGGTGAGTTTTTTTGACGTAAGCAAGTGTTTTAGGTAAACGGTACATTGTGCGTAAATCCGTATAGGAAAAGTCTCTAAGCTTGTATGTGTGTATTAATTATAGAATTGAGGACTCTGATCAGGGACCGTATGCCGTAATTCTGGCCCCAACTCGTGAGCTGGCACAGCAGATCGAAGAAGAGACCATTAAATTTGGCAAACCGTTGGGAATCAGGACTGTAGCTGTGATTGGTGGAATATCCAGAGAAGATCAAGGGTTCAAACTCAGAATGGGATGTGAGGTGAGAAGTCAAATCCAGCTTGTTGTTGTTCTTGATGAGTTATAATAAAACCTTTAGGCATTATTTGAGTGGCATTCATTAATTGTAAACAGCAGATTTCGGCTATATACATATAATTATGAGTTTTCTGCTGTCGTTTTCAGATTGTCATAGCCACACCTGGTCGTTTGATTGACGTGTTGGAGAACCGATACCTCGTTCTGAGCAGGTGCACGTATGTGGTACTGGATGAAGCTGACAGAATGATTGACATGGGTTTTGAACCCGATGTACAGAAGATTCTTGAATACATTCCTGTGACAAATCAAAAGCCAGACACAGATGACGCGGAGGACCCAGAAAAAATGATGCAGAACTTTGAGTTAGGCAAACACAAATACAGACAGGTAAGGGATTACTTTGTCAAATTGTATTTTCAAGGCTTAGCATGTAATCTTTCAAGCCATGGACATTACCATAGTAAAAATATGTATTCAGTTATAATCCAAATATCTATATGCAGTACATCTAACTAGGGGTGTCCTCGACTAAGGATTTACATTTTCAAATCAGAATTGTCGAATTTTTCTATAGTCGACCGATAGTTGAATCATCTATGTGTGTGCAAGGGTTGGGAGGGGGCCAGGTACAAATATGTAACCTTTATTTTCTTTCACAAGCAGCACACATAAACAACTGTCTGATAAGGAAATTGGTATTAAAATAATAAAAAAGAACTATTTGAAAAAAAACCTACTTTTTCCAAATGTACCTGCAATTACAATCATATAATAATCACCCATATATAATATAATGTATTTTTTTTAACTTGAACAACTTTTATAACTTTAGACAGTTGGCAACCGTATATATGCCACAGGAGACTTCAATATAGCATTAATGTCAAAAAAACATCTCCCCTTAAATTGCTATTGTTCTCGTCTCTTTACATTAAGTGTCAGTTAAAGGAATATGACTTGGCCTGAAAAAAATTTCTCAGAATTTTTTTCACTTTAATCCATGAGTATTGTTCTTTTAATGAATCAGTCAGTCCATCTTCACAAATAAATCATCTCATGTTTGTCGTCATTTTGTTTTTTGTAGACGGTCATGTTTACGGCCACTATGCCACCAGCTGTGGAGCGTTTGGCGAGAAGTTACCTGCGGCGTCCAGCAGTCGTGTACATCGGCTCTGCAGGCAAACCTCACGAGAGGGTTGAACAGAAGGTCATCCTCATGTCCGAGGGTGAAAAGAGGTCAGAGCACACACACCAAGTCTTTCATATCCTACACAAGCCGTCTTGCCAAAACATTTTCCCCTAAACATTCTCATTTACAGGAAGAAGCTGTTGGAAGTTTTGAACAGTGGCTTCGAGCCGCCCATCATCATCTTCGTTAACCAAAAGAAGGGTTGTGACGTTCTGGCCAAGTCTCTGGAGAAGATGGGAGTGAGTTCATTAAAATTCTGTAATAAAGTAGAGATGGTGATAGTAGATGCTTTTATGTACATTTTACTCTATTTCACAGCTAAGACATTTTTCATATCTATAGTTATATTACATACATTTAAAGTGCTTTACAGAAGATTAGATGGGGCAGCCGCAGCCCATTCTCCTATGCATGTGCCAAATATAATCTAGTTGCAATGTCTGTTCTGTATAAGTCATTAATATTAGGTAAAATTTCAGTAGTGATTATAAAAGGTAGATACAGGCAGTGGTCAGTAAAGTATGTTTTGCTTTCTAGAGTATGATGTAGTAGACGACCTTTCGTACATTTTGAAGTCTTATCAACAAGGCTGTACTGTTCATTTTTGGCCAATATAAAATAATTTGTCAAATTAACCATCAATGTTTTATTTCTATCAGTACAATGCTTGTACACTTCACGGTGGTAAAGGTCAGGAACAGAGAGAGTTTGCACTGTCTAACCTGAAAGCCGGAGCTAAAGACATCCTGGTGGCCACAGACGTGGCAGGTAGAGGTATCGACATCCACGACGTCTCCATGGTCCTCAATTATGACATGGCCAAGAACATTGAAGGTAAATTATCGTGATTCTTAGTCAAACTGAGATGTTTTGAACCGTGGTTGACATTAATTGGATTCTGTTTATAGTGTCTTATACATTGAAGATTAATCGATGATCTTTTCTCTAGACTATATCCATCGTATTGGCCGAACGGGTCGTGCTGGTAAGAGTGGTGTAGCCATGACCTTCCTGACCAAAGAGGACTCGACCGTCTTCTACGATCTCAAACAGGCCATCCTAGAAAGCCCTGTGTCCAACTGCCCGCCCGAGCTGGCCAACCATCCCGATGCCCAACACAAACCTGGCACCATCCTTACCAAGAAGAGAAGAGAGGAGACCATCTTTGCTTAAGACCAAACCGCTAGCTACTCATTGCACTCATTCAGTGTCAATGTTTTCTTTTTAATATTTTATTCCTTTTCCCATTTTCTCTGTGTTCATCTACTGGTTCTGCTTTCTTCAATTAAATGTGATCAGATATTGAAGGAATTTTTAGATAAATAGAAAAACATGCTACAGATAGCCTCTGTCACACCACCCCATGATTGATAGTTAGAAGCATAAGCATATAAAGGCACAATCACCTGCTTTTTACATTTCGTCGTGTTGGGACCTTAAATTGTGGAAAAATACCATTATGTCAATATGAATGCATATATACGTATTGTTTTCGAAAGACAAACTTAACCATTCTGTGGGTTTGAAAATAAAGACCTTTTGACAAAGTTTATGTAGTCTTACTTGAAATTTTAGATAATCATACAAGTGCTAAATTAAGATAAGTCAACCTGTATTTTACATACCAACAAACACTCACCTAAAGTATTATTAGGAACACCTGTTCAATTTAACTTAAATGCAATTATCTAATCAACCAATCACATGGCAGTTGCTTCAATGCATTTAGGGGTGTGGTACTGCTCAAAACAATCTCTTGAACTCCAAACTGAATGTCAGAATGGGAAAGAAAGAAGATTTAAGCAACTGACGGGTCTGAGTAATTCACAATCAGCTCAGTTACTGGGATTTTCATGCACAACCATTTCTAGGGTTTACAAAGAATGGTGTGAAAAGGGAAAAACATCCTGTGGGTGAAAATGCCTTGTTGATGCTAGAGGTCAGAGGAGAATGGGCCGACTGATTCAAGCTGATAAAAGAGCAACTTTGACTGAAATAACCACTTGTTACAACTGAGGTATGCAGCAAAGCATTTGTGAAGCCACAACACGCACAACTTTGAGGCGGATGGGCTACAAGAGCAGAAGACCCAACCAGGTACCACTCATCTCCACTACATATAGGAAAAAGAGGCTAGAATTTGCACGAACTCACCAAAATTGGACAGTTGAAGACTGGAAAAATGTTGCCTTGTCTGATGAGTCTCAATATCTCTTGAGACATTCAGATGGTAGAGTCAGAATTTGGCAAAGCTCGAACATTTCAAATTTCTTGAACATGACAAAGAGTTCACTGTACTAAAATGGCCCCCACAGTCACCAGATCTCAACCCAATAGAGCATCTTTGGGATGTGGTGGAACGGGAGCTTCGTGCCCTGGATGTGCATCCCACAAATCTCCATCAACTGCAAGATGCTATCCTATCAATATTGGCCAACATTTCTAAAGAATGCTTTCAGCACCTTGTTGAATCAATGCCACGTAGAATTAAGGCAGTTGTGAAGGCGAAAGGGGGTCAAACACAGTATTTGTATGGTGTTCCTAATAATCCTTTAGGTGAGTGTATACCAACAAGGCAACCAGAAGAGAAGAAAATGCCTAAAAATCAAGAAATTCAGACTTGGAAGTGTTAAAAGTACATAAAATGTTTTTATTATAACTAGTGGCATTTTATTTAAATATAAAGCATATACAGCATCAGGCAGGATTGAATTTTTTCATGTCTTGTCATAAAGATGATGGGGCGAGAGAGAGAGCGTACCTACATCACATCGCCTGAGAAACACATCACTGTCCATTGGGATTATTGTTCTACCTAGTGCATTTATTGCATTACAAAGCAGACATCAAAGAAAAAAGAAAAAAAATAGTGCAATATCTTTTTCTCTACTTGCACAGAAGAGGAAGTGTTAATGTTCTAAGGCGTTTCGTTTTCTTTCCATGTTTGTATTGCATACAGAATAGAAGACAAAGGACTCAAATTATACTCGTTGTTGTAAAAATTGTGCTTCTTATACCTCGGAAAGAAAAAAACTTGGTCGCTGTATTGGTCCACCAGAAAACAATGCCATGCTATAACATATAATGGAAATAAAACATAGCATGTACTCTGACATTAGAAGAAATGTAAACTTCAGTTTTTAGTTCCTACTTTAACACCACCATATTCTAATATAATTCAACTATAAAATTTTTAATGGTGTACTTTTTTAGCAAAACAAACAAAAAAAAACTTTTAAATCAAAGTTGTATAAATTTATTATGATACCATTTGAATGACAGCTGTGATAATCTGATTTTGTTTCAGTTTAATGTGCTTACAACGAAAGTCTAAAGGGCAAGACATTCTGGGGTACGTTTCCCAAAAGCAACTATTGTTATCAATAATTTCTGTCGTTACTAATAGAGTTCTATGGATTTTACGATCAAAAAAAAACCTTGGATGGTCAAATAATTGATGTACTTTAGCTCATTTAGTGTTAATACATATTTATCTAATAAAATATTTTATATATATATATATATATATATATATATATATATATATATATATATATATATATATATATATATATATATATATATATATATATAAAAGTAAATATGTTAATTCTTAAGGTAAATGAACTGAAGTAATTCTCAGGGTCACTTTTTGATATTTGTGTGTGTATAAACGCAAAGGTTTTACGTGGGTTTTGACATGAACTCAAAATATTAGTGGGATGACCCTCTGCATTTCCTTCGGTCTGTATATTGGTCATACACTGATGGAAGGAAAGCTGCTGGGTGATTAATTACACACACACAATGGCGAGAGACTGAAATGCACCAATTTACTTTTTTTTTCACATACCTTTCTCAGTCAATGCCGGCAATCCTTACAAGTAATCTGAGATTTAACACCTGTTGATTGCACAAAATAAACGAAATAAACAACAAAACGTTATGTTGCGGTCTGTATGAGCCACCAGTCCCTAACCAACCTAAAAATTGGGGGCTCGTCCGGGATAGGTTGTCATATGAGTCTTGTGTTTCTGTCAGAGGTGTAAAGTACTCGAGTAAATGTACTTCGTTACTGTACTTAAGTATTTTTTGGGCTACTTTGTACTTGTACTGAGTATCAAAAATATAGGCAACTTTTACTCTCTACTCAATTACATTTTCGATTGGGTATTTGTACTCTTTACTCCACTACATTTGAAATGACACTTAACGTTACTCGCTACATTGTTTATTCGTCAAATAAAAACGAGACGAAAGTGTCAGAGGGTGATGATGGATAGAATCTGTGGTCGCGAGGTTACACGCAGACACACAACTGAGGGACTTCATTTGGCGCTGCGCAGAGCAATCGTATGAAATCTAAGTACTGCGAGAGCGAATCAAATGCATATGGAGAAGTCTGGTCTCGCGGTACTTTGATGTCAAACGCTGAATGGCTTGCGTTGAGCCACCGTAGCGGGACATCTGCGTGCTGCGTATGTCATAAACTGTAGAGAAAAGTTCGCGTCTGGACTGAAAGAAGAGATAAAGAGCAAACATATGGATGCATATCACATTTGCTTCAGTCAAGGGACCCTTTGTTAAACATGTGATGCTACAATCAAAACAGAAGTGATGCGCGATTGCAGGAGGGTCATCCCGCAACTCAAAGGCAAGCACAAATGTTTGTATACTCTTGATGCTACTTTATCAGCTAACCTGAGTTACATAACTTGATATAACTTACTATATAAGCCAAAATAAACCAGCGAGGTCCTGTACTGATTGCCCGAGTAACTTAAGTACATTATAAGATTGATAATAAGTGTTCAATTTCACTGTCCTCACATTTAATCAAGTATGCTGTAATGTATTTACTGTAAGAGGGATGCATGACGGAAGAAATAGTGCACTTAATGTTACGTACTACATGTGTTTACAATTAATCTTTCAAATGAACAACTTCACGTTTTTAATATGCATTATCATATATCTGTTGGTGTAATTTTAGTTTACTGGATTTTTTTAAAATATTAAAATTATATCTTTTTTAGGATAGGCCTATATAAGAATATTTGGTAACAATTTACAATAAGGTTCATTAGGTAACAGTAGTTAATGTATTAACCAACTTGAACAAACCATGAGCAATACATTTGTTACATTATTTATTCATCTTTGTTAATGTTAGTTAATAATAATTTAAGCTTTAATTGTTTGTTCATGTTAGTTCAGAGTGCATTAACTAATGTTAACAAGATTTAAATAAAGTATTAGTAATTGTTGAAATTAACATTAACAAAGATGAATAAATGCTGTATAAGTGCAGTTCATTATTAGTTCATGTTAACTAATGTAGCTAACTAATGTTAACTAATGAACCTTATTGTAAAGTGTTACCATATATTTATATCACAAAGTTAGGCTATATATTTTTCAGCATGGCACATTTAAATTTAATGTAGATTTCTAGACCAAAATCTCATGGCATTTAGTTGAATAAAATTAGACTAAAGCTAAATCAATTCAGATGACAAAAATATGACTAAAACTAAATTACATTTTAGTCAAAAGACTATGACTATGTTTAATCTGTGTTTGTTCTGCCAGGTCAAAATTTTGAGGTGTTTGATTTCTTTTCTATATTAAGAAATAAAACCTCATAAATAAACTTTCTTAGTTTTCACTGCCCAGACCTACAATGTCTCTTTGTGTTGAGGACTAGTGCATCTTTGAGCCAACATTCAGTACGAGTAAAAATACTTGAGTACTTTTAAATTGGGTTACTTTAATACTTTTACTCAAGTCATATTTAAATTGGTGACTTGTAACTTGTAGTGGAGTAATTTTTACAGTAAGGAATTTGTACTTTTACTCAAGTATGGCTTTCAGCTACTCTTTACACCTCTGGTTTCTGTTATTTCTTTTCTCATGTAAAGCTGCTTTGAAACAATGTAACACTATAAAAACAGTTTATAAATACATTTCGATTGATTCATATTAACAGAATGTAAACCCAAAAACATATATTTTAATATTTTAGGTTCAATGACTTGCCCAATAAACATTCATTGCAAGCATACCTGTGCGAACGCATTCTTTTTGCACAAAAAGTAAATTACATATGCTATTGATACAGCTTAACGTACTGAACCCAGAACATTGCTTTAATGCATAAATCCAATTAAATGATATGGTCAAGATTTAGCAAAGAAAAAACAGTGGAGGTATTGAAGCCCGTGAGATTGAAATAGAGCTTAAAAATAGCATATTTTTTCGGCAGGAGCCCCTTTCTGTGCTCAGTATAAAACAGGGTGAATTGTCTTACTAACTAGAATAATACTTACAAACAACAAGAAGAATTGATGCAATACTAAAGTAGATCAGAAACAATCAAAAGAAACAATCCGATCTCATGCAACACTTGCATAGAATTTTTTTTAGTCATGCTCTGATTTTTTTAAATATAGAACAATAGTTTAAAGTGAGACATGTTGATAGCAAATAAAGATGCAGTACACTAAAAGAGTTTGAGTCAAGGAATTAGTTAAAATAGATGTAGTACCCTGACTTCCACACCCCAGAAAATGTCAGTTTCTCATTACCCTCTAAATGGCCGATTCAAAGTTACGTGTTAAGATTGGTGCTGTAAACAAGGCATCCAGTACTGTGACAAACTAACTTACATTAGAAAAGCAAGACCTGGGAAGATACAGTGACTTGTCCAATGACCTGAGATCAACAGATGCTATGGGTTGTTAACAGACAATTGCGACATTTTTTTGTTGACACGAAAAGGCTCATTTAGTCCTGAAACATATGAAAGCATGTGAATACAAACACTTTTAGAAACACGTCATAACGTAACTGTATTCCCAGTGTTTGCCACAAGGGGCACTATAGACGGTTTCAGCAGTAACAACATAAACAAACGGCTTTCGTGGAACAAACGTAACTTCCTGTAAACTCAGCAAAAAATCAATAACAACAGAGTGCTTCAAGAGTAGTTTATTTGTGATAACAAGCAAAATAAATAACAAGTAAATTACCTTAGTTCAAATAATAGCTAAAGCGTATCGAAAACTACACTGAGCTTACGTTACTGTCTAAAATGTGTACTATATCATGTTAACGACAGATCAGCTGCCAAACCTCCCTTCACATAGCATTGATCCATGATCGCCGTCTCCCCTCAAACATCAAAACATTTGTCATTTTCTACCAAGTATTTGTTCCAGAGTTCAGTTTAACCACTAGACCATTAAACAAACAGAGACTGGAAGTTAAGTTTCGTCCAGACGCGTAACTGCGACAACATGCATGCGTCAGATGAAACCGTCTATAGTATGCATTCGCATAATCGTCTTCATACAAACTTTTCAGGCCGACTACTGTCATAGCGAAGGGACTGTCTGAAGAAAATCTTACTGATGTTATTTGCACTCTCATCTGCAAGGCAATATTCAGCTAGCTAGATATAAACATGACAATTTTAATTAAAGTTGCTTTAAATTTTAAGTTGCTTAATTGGCATGTTAGAGGTTTACTTCGAAGAGAAAACTAGCCATTGAAAACAGTTTACCCTAAAGCTCACAATGGCCAGGTCCCTTGTGTTAACACTCAATTTTCAACACATAATTTAATTGCATTAACAATCTTCGATTTGAAATGCAATCGCGTAGAAAATCAATCTAGAATAGTTAGTAGAAGCATTTGCATATGGTATGTTTAAGCTCTAGCATTCACTGTGGCCACTAGTAAGTACTGTTTCCCATGTTTGGATTTGTTGTGTATAAAGGCTACAGCATGGCTCATTCTTGGGATTAGCCTTAATTCGATCTGAAAGACGAACCTTCTGTAATCTAAACTGAGGGCTGAGTTTTTTTTAAAGTGCATTCTGGGAGTGTACGGCTCCAATACAATCAACGCAACACAATCAAATTAGGGACAGTCAATTTAACACGGTCCCCATGAAAGACAATACATCAGTGCTGAGGACAAGAGGTGTTAAGGCATGCAACTATACATTCACTCAAGTCTCTGTGCATGTTTGAACTCTCTAATCTATGTAAACACTGGATTATATCGAAAGATTAGTTCTTAAGAAAAATATTTTTTTATTTCTCCTTAAAAGTATTTATCTTGCTTGATGACAACGGTTCATACTCAAATACATAGGCCATTACTAATTCTACATTTCTTTTTAGGTTTTAACTATAAATTTAACCCAAATCAAAACAGCGCTACATGTAAGTGTACTGCAACTTTATGAGGCTTCACATGACCATACAACAACCGACGTTACATATATTTCAATGCGTCTCACGTCAACAATCTCCATAGGGAATGCAATCCTGACTATGTAAACATTGCAATATTTCTTAAAAACAAGATACAGATCCACTAATGACAAAGTAAAGGAACTTTCGAAAGAATTAAACTCAGGATCTGGTTAGTTTTCATTCAATACATATATGTACACTAGCTATCCTTAGATGTGTTACTATTAACCTGTTGCAAAGTTTAAAATATAAACAAAAATTCATAGACTTTCTAGCCTAATATACTTAAAGTCTTCTAAAGGTCCTGTTCCAACCCTAATGTGCAAATAGTCCTAAATAATTGTATTTGAGACATGCAGTGGTACAGATATACAGGTAAACATTAAGGCCAGTCTGAATGGTCCTACACTGGATAAACCTTAGCCTTAGCTGCTACAGGTAACATCCGAATCTAGAAGTCATTGTAAAGAGAGGAAAAAAATAGTGGATTTTGTCATAACACAACCTTGTCGATATATGCTAATTACCAACGAAGGTCATTAAACTAGCCTGCATTTAACCTGACGCCAAAGAAAGTAATGACGCTATTGTGTTTAAGTAATTGGTGGTAACTGCCACTTTTAGCGTACAAAGCCTCGGAGAGAAAAGAGCTGTAGAAAAAGAAGGATGGAGGAAGATCACTCACTTGTTTGATATACCGTTTCTCATTAAATAAATTACTTGTGATGCTAAAACCCGAAGTATAGTCTGTTCACGGTTGAACACACAGCCTTGCAAAGTATAGTTTATTTGACTCATTTGTGTACGCAAACGTTTGACGCATGTGCATTGCGACAAAATGCAATGCATCTCCTGGGCTACATACTACATTCTCCTGCAGGCGCATGCGCGACCTAAGCGTACGATATACGCAGGGTTTTAAAAATCTGGCGGTGTGCTTACAGTACTCGTGCACTCTTCTGATGATGAAAAATTACATCACACGCATTGTACATGGAACCTTCGCATATACGTAAAAATTGGACCATACTTTAGCTATAACACAGTAGCCATCTTGGTCTAATGCTATTTCCAAGTCATGCAACTACAAAACCCGTCTACTCGAAAAATGGAATAGCCAAAGCCGGTGGTCAAACTTACGTGTCGATAGCTTATTCAATAAAAAAATGGTTTGTTAGCTTTAGCAATTTGGCAAAAAAACTGTACTTGTTAGGCTATTTGAAATAATGTGTGTTCACTTTTACAATGGGCCTCATTGATAAAGCGCGCATACGCACAGATTTGATCGTAGAGTGTGTTTTCGCATCATCTAGGCAACATTCATATTTATGAAAACAGTATTTGACGTGGAAAAGTGCTTAGCGCCATGTCATGGTTTGAGTAGACGTACACACTTTTGCTTGTCCGTTTTTGGAAATATACGCCATTCTTGCTGCTTGAAAAAGATTTAACATTGACAGGTGCTCTTTTATATTTCAATAGCTGGGTTTCCATTAGCCAGATTTTATGTCCATTTTGAAGTATCGCATTAGAAACGAGTGATGTAAACGCCAAATTTCAAATAAAAATCCCTTAAGTTTTTATGCTTGCTTGAGGTGGTTTCTGACTTTTGCGCAAGAGTAAATGCATATAATAGTGGATGGAAACGCATTTGCCGAATAAATTCTGACGTAGCGAACATTAAACCCACTTGACCGATCGTCTAGCTGTATTAGCGAACGTTGTCTTTTACGACATCATCGTAATGCCCTTGCTGCAAGTGCCTGCATCAAAAGCGTCTTCTTCTGTGCACAGCATTCAGTTTGGCAATTACAAACTGCACTGCTAGTACATTTATAACATGCCCAATCGTAACTAAATGTAGTCCTGTCTCCCATTATCTATGCGTGCCTTTTTTACTGTGGGTAACAAGAGTTACCAATATCATCGTTATTTGATCAAACAACTTGATGGAAACGCAACTAATTCGCATTTGTTTGTTTTTCTTTTTTTATGTATTTTAAAAAGGTTCACTTTACGTTTGGATGGAACCCCACTAAGGACATTAATTATGCATTGTTTAAAGCCGGAGATATGCAACGGTTCAGCTGTGCACAGTTACAAAATCATTTGCAATTTATAGATTTCACATCTGAAGCACTATTCGGACAGGATTAGTTTTCCAAACGACGTTTAGTTTCAACGTGTCCCCCAGGACGTCTGTGATTTTATGTACCAATTCAGACAGGATTAAAATTCTCACACTATTCCAGAGATGGGAGTGACTGTTTCATGCATTTGAGCGTTGCACAAGAGCACATGCTGTGGATACGCGTGTTTGTAAAAAAAAAACGGGATTAAAAACACAGAGGACCTCTGAGAAGCACGATTTTCTCAGAGGTCCCCCTGTAAAACTAATCCCGTCTGAATAGGGCTATAAACGTGTTGTCTATGTGTACATTTGTTTTATGAATCACACGTAAGTACACTTTTGCAAAACGATTGCAAGATAAAATTTTGGATGTTTTCTACACAACTTTTTATAAATGAGGCCACATGTCATTGCGAGTGAGGCAACTTAAGGGTTGGATGGTATTGATTCTTGTACTTATTTCCCATGAGTGGTCTATCTACCTCCTTTTCCTATCTCTGGTACTGATCACCCAGTGTATGAGTTGAAACTGTGTACAATAAACCTAGACCAGGTTTTAATTCATATTTATAAAGCAACGCATTCATCCACTCTCAATTCCAAAACACCCAGAAAGCTACAGGACCATTCTTTTCCCCAAAACTAAAAACACAGAAACCCGGTGAGCTACAAGCAGTTCTATAAAAAGCAAATACATGGACACTGATTAACTTGCTGCTTCTCCAGTTTTCTTTAGCTCAGAAAAAAATGATCTGACCCAGATTTTTTTTGCAGCAGGATGGAAATCGACTGCTTCTTTTCAGTCTTGGAATTAACCCTATGTGCAATCCCAGACTACAGTCCCATTAAGCAGTTGCAAAAGCCGAGCATAACCCTGTTTGCCCTGAATTCCCTTCTTTTACATATTCTGTAACACATTTATGTGGTGCTTTTGCAAGTGGCAATGTGTGCTACATCTGTGATAAGTGACGGCTCATGTCAGGTGCCTGAATGATTAAAGCCAGCATTAAAGGTTCGAACCCAAAAATAGTAATATTCACGTTAAAAAAGCATTAGCAACAAAGATGCAACAAAATGCTACAATATATTTTATGGTATCTAACAACTCATGCTTGAAAAGTGCTTTTCTTTTTCCCATAATACCTTCTGTGCTCATTATGTTCAGGGGGGGATTGAACTCCATGATAGGCAGAATAATAAGGTAATAATTGACTCATATGGTGTTTGGAGTTTTCCTCCAGAGGAAGCTCAAACGATGTTTTGATATGAAGATGTGGTTAATCTTAAAGGAGAAAAGTTGCGCTGTTTTTAAAAGCCAGTGTAGTGCAATACCTCAATGACAACAAAAGCTCAAAAAACAGCTGGATCTTTTCTTCAACCATGGACAGCTTGATCCACAAACACATACAGTGTGCTTTCTAGTTCTGCACCAATCCCATCACCCCGATTAACAACCTGACCCTGTCTTTTCTAACTACTCCAGATGGGGCGGTCAGTAGTTGTCTCTCGGCCAGGCGCGCATACGTTGGCGGTTGTTCCGTTGGTTGTGTCCATCCTGCGAGTTTCGCTGTTGCAGGAGTCGGTCCTGTGACTCGTGTCCGTTAGCACTGTTGATTCCCCCGGGTTGGTTACGGTTGGGTGGGTACATGTCCCGGTACGTGTGGCGGTTGGGTGTGTAATCATCTTCTTCCTCTTCCTCCTCCTCCTCCTCCTCTTCCTCATCCTCAGGGGGGTGCAGGGAGCTAGAGCCTCCACGGTGGAGGGATCGAGAGTCACTGGCCTCGTCTGAAGGCATGAGGCTGTCTTGCTCCCCCTGATCTTCCTCCTCAACCACCCCTCCACCCCTGGCAGGCGACAGCTGCTGGTTCTGAGAAAGAACAAGAAAGATGACAACTCTAAACAATATTTGGGTGAAACAGTTCCTTGAATCGTTTCACTCCAAAGAAAAATGACTGTGAGACCCATATAGACACAGTAAGCTCACAAATGTAGGTAACATTTAATGTGCAGTGAAGTTTGGGGAGTTTGTAGGAGACGTGTTTCGGCAGTTATATCTAGACATTTGCACACTGCACCTAATACCAATTTGCGTAATTGCCATTGGATAGCATTAAAACGGCAATATAACACATAGTTTAGTTCAAATTGTACAAGCAATTCTGACCAAAGTGGGGCGCATGATTTAATCTAGGAAATGACTCATACATCCTATAACAACTTTTAAATCAGTAAACTTTTTTAACATTAAAAGTCCAATTGTTTTTCAGATACAGTGAGGCGGGACAAGATCCTAAATAATGAAATTACTCAAAATGTCTGTATAAATAAAATACAAAAACTGGACACATATGCTTGTCTGAACAAAGCCTGTGGGCGCTTGGTGTCTGATATCAAATTGCTATGCATTTTCCTCTGGAGCAAAGATTCAGGATAGTTTTAGAAACAAAGTTGCATTCAAAAGGTAGTTAGAAGGGTTGCCACATTCACAAAGCATCAGTCTGTGCTCAAATACAGCCTCATTTCCCAAAGCCAAAGTTCTACAGGTTTCATTATAATGCTGGAAACAGGCAGCTCTATCTGCTTTGTGAATTCATCTTATGGAAGGAAGTTCTACGGTGTTAATATCGATCAACAAGGTGCTTAAATAGAGCAGCCAGAGATGGCAGTGTACAGCTCGCTCTAACAACTGAAAGTACAGCAAATAAACGGAACAGTGTAGAGGGGTCAGTGCATATTATGAGAGAAATGAAATCACAACAGGCCTTTTCAAATGGAAACTTTGCCCTGCCATGGGAGTTTACATCATTTGATTAAAAGGTGTAGTATGGAGTGTGAGAAAAGTCCCTGGATTTTTTACCTAAACATTACCTAAACCAGGGATCTCCAAAGTTCAGGAACTTTTCTACTTTTCAGGCTACTTTACTGAAGGCTCCTGCACCTGCATGTAATTTTCAAGTAACCCAGAAACCTCAAAAACTTGATTAGTTGGCTTAGCCGTATAGAAGTTGGAGCTGGGCTAGAGACCCCTTACCTAGACCTTAAAATTTCCAAATACCCTTTTAGAAGTGCTGCCATGTCCTGCAGAAGTGCTCACTACACCTTTAGGTATTTTGCCATATCTAACTACACCTGTGCTTCCTAGTTCCACACCAATCTCTTCACCCTAATTCACGACCTGACTCTACCTATCCTAGATTCTGCAGATAGGAAGGTCAGTAGTTGTCTCTCAGCTAGTCATGCATACACTGCTGCCTACAGAATTCTGACTGCACCTGTGAAAGTGCCGCCTACATTGTTAGATTGTTGGCTACACCTTCAGATTTCTGTCTGCACCTGTAAAAGTGCTGCCTACACCTTTAGGTTTCTGGCTACACTTTGGTGTTTATGACTGCACATGTAAAAGGCACTTTTACAGGTGCACTTTTAGATTTCTGGCTATACCTTATGAAATGCTGCCTTAGACCTGCAGATGTCCTGCCTACAACTTCAGATTTCTGACTGCACCTTTGAAAGGGCTGCATACACCTTAAGATTTCTAGCTCCACCCTAGGAAGGGCTGTCTAGTCCTGCAGAAGTGCTGCCTACACCTTAAGATTTCTGGCAGCCCCCTAGAAAGTGCTGCCTAGACCTGCAGACGTCCTGCCTACAACTTTAGATTTCTGACTGCACTTGTGAAAGTGCTGCCTACACCTTAAGATTTTTAGCTCCACCATAGGAAGGGCTGTTTAGTCCTGCAGAAGTGCTGCCTACACCTTAAGATTTCTGGCTCCACCCTAGAAAGTGCTGCCTAGACCTGTAGAAGTGCTGCCTACACCTTTAGATTTCTGGCTTCCCCCTAGAAAGTGCTACCTAGACCTGCAGATAGGCTGCCTACACCTTTAGATTTCTGGCTCCACCTTTGGGTTTCTGACTGCACCTGTACAAGTACTGGCTACACCTTAAGATTTCTGGCTCCACCCTAGGAAGTGCTGCCTAGACCTGTAGGACTGCTGCCTACACCTTTAGAATTCTGCTTACACCTTCGGGTTTCTGACTGCACCTATGAAAGTGCTGCATACACAAAGGTGTAGATTTCTGGCTACACCTTTGGATTTCTGATTGCACCTGTGAAAGTGCTGCCTACACCTTTAGATTTCTGTCTACACCTTCGCATTTCTGACTGCACCTGTGAAAGTGTTGCCTAAACCAGTGGTTCTCAACGTTATTCCTGAAGGCCCACTGCTCTGCACATTTTGTATGTCTCCCTTATTTAACACACCTGATTCAAATCATCAGCCCATTAGCAGAGATCTCCATGAACTGAACTGAGGCCGGCAGATAAGAGAGACATACAAAATGTGCAGAGCTGTGGGCCTCCAGGAACGGAGTTGAGAAACACTGGCCTAAACCTTTAGATTTCTGGCTACGAATTCGAATTTCTGACTGCACGTGTGAAAGTGCTGCCTACACCTTTAGATTTCTGGCTACACCTTTGGATTTCTGATTGCACCTGTGAAAGTGCTGCCAACACCTTTAGATTTCTGACTACACCTTCGGATTTCTGACTGCACCTGTGAAAGTGCTGCCTACTCCTTTAGATTTCTGACTACACCTTCGGATTTCTGATTGCACCTGTGAAAGTGCTGCCTACACCTTTAGATTTCTGGCTACACCTTCGGATTTCTGACTGCACCTGTGAAAGTGTTGCCTAAACCAGTGGTTCTCAATGTTATTCCTGAAGGCCCACTGCTCTGCACATTTTGTATGTCTCCCTTATTTAACACACCTGATTCAAATCATCAGCTCATTAGCAGAGATCTCCATGAACTGAACTGAGGCCGGCAGATAAGAAAGACATACAAAATGTGCAGAGCTGTCGGCCTCCAGGAACGGAGTTGAGAAACACTGGCCTAAACCTTTAGATTTCTGGCTACGAATTCGAATTTCTGACTGCACCTGTGAAAGTGCTGCCTACACCTTTAGATTTCTGGCTACACCTTTGGATTTCTGATTGCACCTGTGAAAGTGCTGCCAACACCTTTAGATTTCTGACTACACCTTCGGATTTCTGACTGCACCTGTGAAAGTGCTGCCTACTCCTTTAGATTTCTGACTACACCTTCGGATTTCTGATTGCACCTGTGAAAGTGCTGCCTACACCTTTAGATTTCTGGCTACACCTTCGGATTTCTGACTGCACCTGTGAAAGTGTTGCCTAAACCAGTGGTTCTCAACGTTATTCCTGAAGGCCCACTGCTCTGCACATTTTGTATGTCTCCCTTATTTTACACACCTGATTCAAATCATCAGCTCATTAGCAGAGATCTCCATGAACTGAACTGAGGCCGGCAGATAAGAGAGACATACAAAATGTGCAGAGCTGTGGACCTCCAGGAACGGAGTTGAGAAACACTGGCCTAAACCTTTAGATTTCTGGCTACGAATTCGAATTTCTGACTGCACCTGTGAAAGTGCTGCCTACACCTTTAGATTTCTGGCTACACCTTTGGATTTCTGATTGCACCTGTGAAAGTGCTGCCTACTCCTTTAGATTTCTGACTACACCTTCGGATTTCTGATTGCACCTGTGAAAGTGCTGCCAACACCTTTAGATTTCTGACTACACCTTCGGATTTCTGACTGCACCTGTGAAAGTGCTGCCTACTCCTTTAGATTTCTGACTACACCTTCGGATTTCTGATTGCACCTGTGAAAGTGCTGCCTACACCTTTAGATTTCTGGCTACACCTTCGGATTTCTGACTGCACCTGTGAAAGTGTTGCCTAAACCAGTGGTTCTCAACGTTATTCCTGAAGGCCCACTGCTCTGCACATTTTGTATGTCTCCCTTATTTAACACACCTGATTCAAATCATCAGCTCATTAGCAGAGATCTCCATGAACTGAACTGAGGCCGGCAGATAAGAGAGACATACAAAATGTGCAGAGCTGTGGACCTCCAGGAACGGAGTTGAGAAACACTGGCCTAAACCTTTAGATTTCTGGCTACGAATTCGAATATCTGACTGCACCTGTGAAAGTGCTGCCTACACCTTTAGATTTCTGGCTACACCTTTGGATTTCTGAATGCACCTGTGAAAGTGCTGCCAACACCTTTAGATTTCTGACTACACCTTCGGATTTCTGACTGCACCTGTGAAAGTGCTGCCTACTCCTTTAGATTTCTGACTACACCTTCGGATTTCTGATTGCACCTGTGAAAGTGCTGCCTACACCTTTAGATTTCTGGCTACACCTTCGGATTTCTGACTGCACCTGTGAAAGTGTTGCCTAAACCAGTGGTTCTCAACGTTATTCCTGAAGGCCCACTGCTCTGCACATTTTGTATGTCTCCCTTATTTAACACACCTGATTCAAATCATCAGCTCATTAGCAGAGATCTCCATGAACTGAACTGAGGCCGGCAGATAAGAGAGACATACAAAATGTGCAGAGCTGTGGGCCTCCAGGAACGGAGTTGAGAAACACTGGCCTAAACCTTTAGATTTCTGGCTACGAATTCGAATTTCTGACTGCACCTGTGAAAGTGCTGCCTACACCTTTAGATTTCTGGCTACACTTTCGTGTTTATGACTGCACCTATGAAAGTGCTGCCTGCACCTTTAGATTTCTGGATACACTTTGTGTTTATGACTGCACCTGTGAAAGTGCTGCCTACTGCTTTAGATTTCTGGCTGCACCTTGGTAAGTGCTGCCTATACCTACAAAAGTCCTGCCTATACCCTTACATTTCTGGCTACAACTTCATGTTTATGACTGCACCTCTAAAAGTGCTGCCTACACCTTTAGATATCTGGCTACACCTTAGGAAGCACTGCCTAGACCTGCAGATGTCCTGCCTACACCTTTAGATTTCTGGCTGCCCCCTAGAAAGTGGTGCCTAGACCAGTAGAAGTGCTGCCTAAACCTTTATATTTCTGACTACACCTTCGGATTTCTGACTGCACCTGTGAAAGTGTTGCCTACACCTGTAGATTTTTGGCTACACCTTTGGATTTCTGACTGCACTTGTAAAAGTGCTGCCTACACCTTTAGATTTCTGGCTACACCTTCAGATTTCTGACTGCACCTATGAAAGTGCTGCCTACACCTGTAGATTTCTGGCTACACTTTCAGATTTCTGACTGCACCTGTGAAAGTGTTGTCTACACCTTTAGATTTCTGGCTAAACCTTCGGATTTCTGACTGCACCTATGAAAATGATGCCTACACCTTTAGATTTCTGGCTACACCTTCGGGTTTCTAACTGCACCTGTAAAAGTACTGGCTACATTTTAAAATTTCTGGGTCCACCCTAGGAAGTGCTGCCTAGACCTGTAGAAGTGCTGCCTTCACCTTTTGAATTCTGCTTACACCTTCAGATTTCTGACTGCACCTATGAAAATGCTGCCTACACCTCTAAGTTTCTGCCTACACCTTTAGATATCTGGCTACACCTTCGGATTTCTGACTGCACCTGTGAAAGTGCTGCCTACACCTTTAGATTTCTGGCTACACCTTCGGATTTCTGACTGCACCTGTGAAAGTGCTGCCTGCACCTTTAGATTTCTGGATACACTTTGTGTTTATGACTGCACCTGTAAAAGTGCTGCCTACTGATTTAGATTTCTGGCTGCACCTTGGTAAGTGCTGCCTATACCTACAAAAGTCCTGCCTATACCCTTACATTTCTGGCTACAACTTCATGTTTATGACTGCACCTCTAAAAGTGCTGCCTACACCTTTAGATATCTGGCTATACCTTAGGAAGCACTGCCTAGACCTGCAGATGTCCTGCCTACACCTTTAGATTTCTGACTACTTTTTAGGTTACCACATGGCCTTTTCCATTTGGAGGGGTTGAAGGAATTGGAGGATGTAAAGAAAAATCAGGGTGGGTTTTTATTAACAGTTTGTGTGGGACAGGCAAACTGATGTCCCACCTACTCACCACAGGTCTGTAAGTATTCATTCAATTAATTCCTGTGTTTCAGAGAGCTGCAAACATGTCATGCATGAATAAGACAGAACAGACAGATTCAGACTTACAACATGTCAGTTTTGAACATCTTTTGTGGGCCCAAGACAATTAAAGGACTGAGAGTAAGAATATGAAAAGTAAAAAGGGACAAAACAGACAAACATTTAGTTTATGACCATTAACTTAATATCTTGACCATTATCTTGACAGTTATTAGAAACTACTAAAGACTTTTTAAATGGTGTATGTGAATTGTTTAAAACACAACAGAATTGTCATCGTAGTTTTTCTAGAATGTTGTGTACACATTAAATTCATTCAATCAAATTAACTATGTGTCATTATGTGACAATGCAAAACACAATGCAAATATGATGTGACTAATAAAGCAATGGTGATTGTCCAAAAGCTATTTAATAAAAATAGGTTTCCTATGAACCAATTATGTTGTCTTATAAAGCAAGGCATGAGCTTTTTAAGCAAAAGTCAATATACCGCAGCAATTTTCATTTACTTCCATGTTGATTTGATCTTGAAATAGGTGTAAAATCTTTAAAATCAGGTGCACATTATCAACTTATATGTCATTTATCAACATGACGACAGACTTTCTACAGAACATTACATTTTGTATTTAATTCCAGAACAATCCTAGTAACATCTTTGGCCTGGAGGATTCATACTATGACAGGTGGCCTATGGTCAAAATAGGTCAGGAAGGACCTACTTTAACATCTAGATCAGGGCTGTCAAAACCATTTAGGCTCAGGGCCGGATCAAAAAATGGGGGCCAAACTTTATCATGCTGACATTAACCATACAAACTAAAATACAACTAGGTCACAAACTGCTCATAGGTAAAAAACAGAATTTACCTACTTGAATACTTCCTCTTAAAATAAACTTGAACACAGTAATAAATAAAACCATTAACTTTTCTTTGCAAATAAACAATTTAAACACTAATGAGTACAGTCATTTACCCAACCAGACTAGGTTTGTTCTGCATTATGTAATATAATTATAATTTTCTTTCCAAAACAGCTTTTCTGAAATGATTTCTTTGTCATTTAAATATGTTTACTTTACTGATTCTTCAGTCTTTTTTTGTTTTAACACCTGATGCTACTTGATCGTTCTCATTTTCTATCATAAGCTGTCTGGTGTACTTATGTGTAGCCTATTTATAACCCGTGCTTCTCATTGTGACAATTCATTATAAACATACTGGTCATCCGCTGACCTCACCAAAAAAACCCCAGTCCTTTCTATATCTCCCGAAATGTGGGCCTGTCAAGTTCAAATGTTTGTACATTTTTTCTGTTTTTCTTTTGGGTTGGAATTTAGTATGCTAACTCGCACCTGACATGAACGCCCTGCCTTTTTCTGTCTAACTGGCCACGATAAAAAGGAACAGTGATTCTGCTAAAACCATTTGTACTGTCTGTCACTAATGCTGGAATCCTGAAGAGCGCGGGACTAGAGCTGTCCCATGCGAGACGCGGAGATCACATGTTTAGCATGCATCGCGTCGCAGTGCTTGCTGGGACTTGTAGCGCAATGCTGCGCAATTGAAGCGGGCCAAGATCAATTAAAAACTTATATCATTGCGCCGGCCCGATGCAAATGTGCTGCAGGCCTGATTTGATATAGATCTTCAAAACTTCTTCCATCAATTCAAAGGCATCTCACCTGTAGACTGGAGATTGCTGAGGGCGGGGTCATCAGGTTTTGCTCCAACAGGGGATTAAGAGGGGCAGTGCCTGGCAGATGAGTGGCACGCCAGTAGACATCCAGGTATTCAGCGAGGTGCTCACAGGCGTCCTCCAATTGGTTCTCATCCAAAATGACATCAAACATCTCCTGATGGGGAAACAGGGTGGAGCAGAAGATGACATGCAGGGGATGGAATTAGAAGATATTATATCAAATATCTTGTGATGGTGGTCAGGTGATGGGAGATGATGTTGAGCGACAGGTAGGATAATGGCTCTATGGAACAACATGCAACATGACTTTTGTCAGAATGTGGTTTGGAAAAGCAAGGGTCTACATCACTAGAACTGTAGCAATGCCAGTGTAAACAGGTTCAGATTAGAAATAAGAAATGAGATTTACTTAAATAGCAAACAATTGAAGTGGGAATGAAAACAGTTTGGAGTGTTTTGACTGGATCAGTTTTAATATTCAAAACAACACAAAACAAAATGGCAAGGTAATTAGACAGTCATAAATGAAATGCCTTTATTATATTGTGTCAGTTGTAGCTATAAAAACACCTTTTCTAACTGTACTTTGTTTAAGGGTTGTTTTTTGGTTGTTATATTGGTGTATATTTATATAGACTCTCAGAGAAAAGAGGAACATGAGGAACAAATTACTTAGAAAACCATTCATAGGGTATATAATAGGCATATACATATGCGCCGATCCTGTGGGTGCTCTGGGGCCAGATATGACAGATTAAATTAATTTTAATCAAATGCTTTTGAAATTCTGGAGCCTCTCTAATTGGTGGATCTTGCGAGTTGTAATTTCTGTAATGCTTTGATAAATAAGCTGAATAAGGGGCACCTCACATTTTACATTTACAACCGGATGGAAAATCAAACCGCGCTTTTTACTTTCTTTCTAATGTGCTTGGGCCCTCCCTTAACATCTCCTTTATTAAGCAACCTATACATTGTGTGACATTGTGCCATCCACCCACAGGCGTAAAAAGAAATCAGCACCTATGGGATTATACATTACTTCACATTAATCTGTCTTTATGTATAAAATATGATGCAATAGCCTATTCATCTTTTAAACAAGCTTTGTTAACACTTTACTTGAAGGGTTGTTCATAAGACAGACATATCACTTTCATAATCATGGCATGAAGGAGATTTTAAGCACATTTATGATAAAATTGTCATTAAGTGTCATTCGTTCAGTTATGTCATTTTTTATGCAAAGATGACATTGTTTGAAATGTCTTTGTTATGACAACTTGACATAAACCAATACATCATAACTTGTCGTAAATCTGTCATAAACATGACATAGCAGAATAATTATCAAACTTAAGAGACTACCTAGCTTTATGGGTTAACATTACATTAAACTGTCATTTAATACTATGTCAAATAATTTTAAATACCTTCACAAAATTCAACAGGCACGTCAAAATATTATACTTAGCTTTATGTATATGCTCAATATAATAAAAAACTGACAACTAACTGAAAAAAAAACAGACATTTTCTGACATAGAAGAAAAAAACTAACAAAACATTTAATTAATTTAATGTAATTAACGTTTTTTCCAGCGTTAGGACCCGACGCTGCAAGGCTTAACCCATTATTGTACTGTTTTCATTTAATTTTAGGTGAATCGGTCTCAAAATGCAATAAAATATCATTTTATTGATTTCAATTACTATTATTATTATTATTATTATTATTATTATTGAATAATTGATTTTATTTCTTAACCACCTAGAGGAAACTTAAAAAAAAACAGAAGAATATTCATGACGCTGTTATTAAACTTTTTGACAGAGTATTAACACTTAATGACATTTTATATTTGTGACCCGCTCTGGCGAAATGAGTCGGAAGTCGCAACGTTCTATTTTAAGATATGAGCCCATAATGTGGAAAAACAATGAAATTATCAAAAAAATTTTTTTTTTTAGCTAATTTCAAAGAACAGACATTAAAAAATATCTCCCAAAGTTTCGTAATCCAAATAATTGAGTAAAGGTGTTTAAATGACTATTAAAGTTGAAACAGTTTTACTAAATTCGCTGGAAATTGCTTTTCTCAAATCCTCTCGTCACCTCCGAGCATCTCCCGGGGATCCCCTGAAACGTCACTATCTCTCCAAATATGGTGTTACACGTTGTTTTAGAGCCAATCAGAAATCTTCATAAACGCTGATCATTTGTCAATAGGAAACCCCGGGGCACGCGATTGGTCCAGCCATCCTCCTGTCAGTCTCGCAGCACTCTCCTCTCCTATTTAACTCCTTTTTGAATTGTTTACACTGTTATTGTCAACTAGCCTACACAAAGATATGATTGCATAGGCAAGCATTATTTGTTTTCTTTTTGCTTGTCTCGCTGCCTCTCTCAATTTCTCGCGCACGCGCGCGCGCACACACAAACACACACACACATTCTGGTTTCTATGTTTTGTGGGGACATTCCATAGACATAATGTTCTATTCCCTTCCCCTAACTCAAACCCCAGCCATCACAGAAAGCTTTCTGTTACTTCACATTTTCAATAAACATCATTCTGTTTGATTTATTGCTTTAAGCTTGTTTCTTGGTTTACTGTAATAGCATTTATATTAATGTCTTTGGTCAAATTAAGCTGTAAAATAAATTGTTTATCCCTTTAAAAATGCAATGGATTTGGAAAGATATCTACAAAAAAGGGCAAAAAACTTTAAAGGCGTTTTTCTCAGGTTTTCAGTTGGAAAAAGAGGACAGACAACCTTAATTCAAATGTCTATATCTTTAAAACCATTCAAGGTATGACTTTGACTAGTATATCATTCGAAAATTTATGATCTCCTCTTTCCATTGATACCAAAATCTCAATTTTGACATTTGGGTCACTGTGACTTATTTTGCTGGATCAGGTCACATTTGTACAACCGCAGTTGAGGTCAAGAAAAATATTCATGACGCCGTTATAAAACTATATGACAAAGTATTAACACTTAATGACATTTTAATGACAATGTAAATTTGTATCATTGGTAAAAAGTGGTCAGTTATGTTGTCTTGGTAATGTCATGACATGTAATAATGTATTGGTTAATGTCAAGTTGTCATAACAAAGACATCTCATACAATGTCATCTTTGCATTCAAAATGACAATTGAACGAATGACACTTAATGACAGTTGTCATAAATGTGCATAAAATCTCCTTCATGTTCACATGTCACATCATGATTATGAAGGTTTCATGACAGTCTTATGAACACTCCTTCAAGTAAAGTGTTACCCAAACATTTTAAGAGATTCTAATCATGTAAAAATCTCTAAATAAGTGGCATCTAATTTTTGACTAATGTGAGAAGCATCGACAACCTTATTTAACTCCACACTTAAAGTGAAGGTGAGAAATAAAACATTAACCCCTGGTTTCACGGAAAAGGCTTAAGGCTAGTCCTAGACTAAGACACATGTTTGAGCTGTCTCAACTGAAAATAACTTGCACTGACAGAGAGTGGCGGCCCGTGACTTTTCTTCCAAGTGACGCAAATTCAAAATTTGTGTTCTTAACATTAAACTCTGATTACCCATTAGTATCTGGCAACACGAGTGTCTTTTTTATCATAAACGCTTTAGACACATGTGCAGCGGGCACTTATTTTGACTAGATGCATGATGCACATCAACACACATTTTGATATGAGGAGCCACACACATGACGGACTAAATTCATGTTGTGTCGAGCTTCGTGTTGTGTGCCCTCAATAAAGAAGTCACAGGCCGCCAGTGCTGACAGATATTAAAACACACCAGTGCCATTGATTTGTCTTAAGATATACATCAGTAATGTTTATTTCTAAGGAATGTTTATTAAAGATGCTTAAACTTTTTAATTTAACTAAAGCCTAGTCTTGATTTTAGCTAAGCCTTTTCTCTAAAACCAAGCCTAAATGTTTAAACTATTGTTGTTGGTGTAAGTAGTCATGAACTCACAGGTGGACACTGAGTCAGTTTGTCTGCCGCCATCATTTGAACATTCAGATGTTTGCTCTGCGATTTGCCTCTTGACTTTATCAACCGCTGTAAGACCTGTGGAGAAAAAGAAAAAGAATTGAGATTAGATGGGAAGCTGGGTTTGGAAAACTTTTGATTTCTATTTTGCCTTTTTTTTATACCTAAAAACTACACACATCTAATCTTCTATGATTTCTTCTGATGGTGATTTAACAGCGCTAAACGAGTTTGGGCATGCTTGCAAGACTCACCTTTGGTGAAGTGACTTTGACGTACACAATGATGGGAGCTAGTGAGGTTTTAGCCAGCTGTGCTGGGTGGTTGATGGTGTCTGCATCCAGAACCACTAGCTGAAGGGTTTTAGCCAGCTCGAATATCCTCTCAATCTCACTCTGTACCTCCGCTGAGAAAGAAACAGATAAGCAAACATGAGACCAGGGATAATTGTGTAATGTTTTCTAATTCAATCTTTTAAACTATGGGTGCGCATCTTTAACTAACTACATTCTCACCCAAACTGGTTCGTGTGTTGGATCTTTCCATAATGGGTCTCTTGTTGAGGACTGATCTCTTGGCCAGAGAAAGGTCAGCGGTCACCCGGGTTATAGAGATCCTGTCGAGTGCACATTTTTTAAATACAATTTACTGATGTGATACACCTAAAATAGCCATCAAAGTAACAACGGTTTTTAAAACTCACCGCCCATCAAAGCGGTGTTTGAGAAAATCAAACAGAGCTTTCTGCATCATATCCGTCACCTGTCAAAACAAATAGATGAGAGACAAATATAAGGGTGATTATATAATTGCAGTTACATTTGGAGTCCTCTTTTTAAAAGGTTATACTTTATATAACAACAAAAATATCATATTTTCTGTTAAAAGTCTCTTACATAGCTATAAACCATAATCTCCTGTTTTCCGAATTAGTCACTGTCAGTTCTGTTAGTGTAAAATTTAGCTCTTACCTCATAGCCCTTGAGTGAAGGTCCCACCAGAACCACAGGCCTCATGGACGGTACCACATCATAAGGGGGAATGTGTTCAGTCTAAGCATGTGACACAATCACAGAGCTACAGGATTAAGTACTTTCGCTTTTTAGCAGTATTGGTGATGGAGTAGCACAGATGGGAAACCTTTCTACACACTACCAGCAGGTCATGCATTTACATCAGTTAAAGATGCTGTAAGCCACTTCTAACAAACATGGAAATGCCAAAATAATATCCTCCTATCCACCATATTCTTCCGCGCTATTTCCAGAGTCTAGGTCTGTCACAGAGACATTAAAAAAGGCTTACAGAAACTTTTACAGTCCATTTATTAAAGGGATAGTTCCCCAAAACATGTTGTTACAAACCTGAATAAATGTCTTTGTTCTGATGAACACAAAAGAAGATATTTTGAGGAACGTTTGTAAAGAAACCATTTATAAGCCCTAATTCACTTACATAGTATTCTTTTTACTACTATGAAAGTGAAAGGGGCTCATGAATGGTTTGGTTACAAACATTCCAAAAGGCTGTGGAATATGTTTGTATCCCAGCAGCTTTTAATATGTTTGTTTATTAAAGAAAAACACCACAGTTTTTCAATATTTTACTATGTTCTTACCTCAACTAAGGGGCTTTTTACACTTGGTATTAAGATGTGTTTTCATCGATCGGATCACAAGTGGACGAGAGAGACACATTAAGTTTACACCTGGTATTTAAATCCGTCTCTTAAGTTCACTTTCGACCGCATCTGTCCTGAATACTGTGAGGGGGTGGTCTGTGAGACGGTGGGTGAGTCTCTCTGCTGTCCTTCAAACGCGAGCGGGAGTAATTATGAGTTTATATGGACGCAGACTTGTCGGACTCCGCTGCTTGTTTAGCAAGTATACATGCTGCACAGTGTTTTCTACGTTTATATGTTGGAGCTTTCTCTGAATTTTCAGCGCAATTGATGAAATAGGATTGCGCAACTTTCACACTTTCAAAACGAAACTATGGAGAACACCCGCAGTAGTTTTATCAATGAAAGGCTAAAAATAGCGCTGTTCACCGTATGTTCACGCCAGAAGTCAGAAAAAGACGTAAAACTTGTGTTTAATACCTCAGATTAGATAAATGGGCGGAGAGAAGGCGGTCGCGTGTGGCTGTTCGAACACATTCAACCACATTTGCGTTCCGCAACTCCAAAGCGATCCAATCGAAAGTGGTTTCGACTACCTCTGGATGTGGTTGAAAGTGGGCGAAAGTGGACGAGCTAAAAATGTTTTGAACACCGTTTACACCTGGCATTAACGTCGTCCCCTTGTGATCCGATCAACGAAAACGAATGTTAATGCCAAGTGTAAACAGCCTCAAAGACAAATTAATACATACCTATCTTTTATCAATGTGTGCACTTAATCTTTGTACAGCATGTTGTAAGCGTGTTAGCATTTAGCCTAGCCATATTCATTCTTTAGGATCCAAACAGGTATGAATTTAGAAGCCACCAAACACTTCCATGTTTTCCCTATTTATATACTATTACATGAGTAGTTACACGAGTAGGTATGGAGGCACAAAATAAAAAGTGCCAGTTTTTTAAGTGGATAAAAATTGAGAACAATATTGTATGATGGAAGAGCACTTAGTTTGTAGCACTTTGACCTCGGCGTGCAGTAACATCATCACTCCTGACTACTCCCCCTCTCGCTCAAACTTCAGTCAATATTACTGTAAGATTGAGGCTACGTTTACATGGAAACGATCTGAAAAGAAACCGCAAAAGTGGTGTTGCGTTATCACTTTTTATTCCGCGTTTATACGAGCATTTTGAGGGGGAAATCTGCGTGCATATGGTGACGCAAAAGTGTGTGATATTCGATGTAGTATGCACTCCAGGCGGCTAGGTGGCAATGTGAAGCACTGACACACAACAACACCAAGTCCGTGAGCCTGCGTACAACCTTCTTCCTGGTTCTCCCAGGTCTCATTCAAAGCCGTCTGGTTTGCCTCCGACGAATTGGCGCATCAACAGTTTCACTGAGGTAATTAATGTGCCTTCTCTGATCAGTAATACTTGCTGTGAATAATTCGTACAACTGCTGGAAAGACTTGTATATTTATCAGAGCTGCTATGGCAATTTGAAGGTCCGACGTATGGAAATAATCTGACATGTTTGTTGTTATTTTCCTGAACTGGCGCATGCCTGTGACGTAAACGCGTGCGCGACGAGAGCCACCGTGAGCAGACTTTTGCGTTTTTACTCTTTAGACGAGAACGCGACGGTAGATCGTTTTTAAGATTTCCACTCTGAAGGGTGGTTTCACTTTTTTGCGTTTTTAAGCCCCCAAAACGCCGTCGCCGTGTAAACGAAAGGCACATCCGATAAAATATTTTTACGTTTTTACCCTCGAGCGTTCTCGTGTAAACAGGCCCTGAATGACGTCACCAGAGTCGCGGGCAGCTGGTACTCTACAAAATATGTTTAGATATTTCTCCTATAGCCTTTAATTCCCTCTGCGTTTGCCGACAATGATAAGACACAGAATATGAAGTATGTGTTTTCTGTGTGAGAGAGACAAATAGTAAAACGTAAAAAGTAAAACCTTCAGATCTGTTTTATATATATTTTACATTGAATGTTAAGGCTGCCAACCCAAAATTCCTGACTGCCCCTAGTCCAGCAAGCCTGGTACTGGGCCTGCCTCAAAATATCTTCCTTCGTGTTCATCAGAACAAAGACATTTATACAGGTTCGTAACAACATGAGCGTGAGTAAATGACAGAACCTTAATTTTTGGGTGAACTATCACTTTAAGCAGGTTGACATGCACATATTTTCATAAACAGTTAAATGGAGACGTATCCCATTCAGCATGTATATATGAAGAGTTTTGTTGCAAAACGAGATAACTCCGTTTTTTTTATTTTTCAGACATCTCGTTTTTTGGTTGTGCATTCCAATTAATATCAATTCAACTGCAGTTGGTTTGTTTTGATTTAAACCTTCATAACTTAAAAAGTAGCACCATAAAACAAAATAATAACATGATAACATATTAAATAACATGTTTTGACAAAAATGTTAAAAACGGATTTATCTAGTTTTGCAACAAAACTCTTCATATTTTTAGGCATTTTGTCTATTTTAGGCAAATATAAGAAGTCCCTGTGGCATTTTTATGAGTATCAAATCATATTTGAATGACATTTAAAATGTTACATCCTACCTAAACAATCAAAATTTGACATTGTTTTTAACTAAGACATAAAGAATGGTTTATTTAACACACCTACCTGCTTTAGCTTCTGTTTGGCTTTTGAAAACGAAACAACACAAATCAAAAATCAGTTTTTGGAGAATCTGGAGTTTACAAGAATTGCTTTTTTACTCTACCCTATCCTTTATATTGTATGTTGGTGTTAAGCGGCGACAGTGAAACTGAGATAGATGTCATGCATTACATTAAGGAATAAAGTGTAAGAATAAAAGCATGGGAACAACAAACTCACTGATCCGCTTCAGCCCTACTGATATTTTGCTCATTTTGGGGCAGCAAAGCAGCGTGTTGCTCAGGCCTTGTCATACTCACTCTCACCTGCAGATGGCGGCGTGGGTCTCCAACCTCCAGATACCATGTCACCCAGGCTTGAGGAGGAGTTACCACTTTTCCTTCAAGGAGAAACGTTAACAGGTGATAACACATACCTCAATAGCACTGTTAAGTTATTTGAAAACTACCCAAATGGCTAAATGTGTACATTTACATTTACATGACAACAATGTGGAATCATTGAAAACTTTCACATACAGCAACACTGTCAAAATGAGCGAAAGTAAATCTCTTTTCTTGGACTACAACAACACACGGATTATAGGCAACAGTTTACTTCCTGGGATTGGTGACGTAGACAAGACCGACATTATCATAATTCCTCCCACTTGGACTCACAGCCTAAGTTAAATCCTGTTAGCATTGCATTGTGAGTGAATCTTTCAAACATGGTAAGGAGCGTCACATTTTCGGCTGACGTCGAGGTAGGCCAATCACAACGTACAGATTAGCTGGCCAATCAGAGACACAACGCTTTTCAAATCGACGAGTTTTGTACAAAATCATTGCAATTCAGGAAGAGAGGGAAAGCTGGAGCTACAAAAATGTACTCTATGTGGAAAAAGAATGTGTTTTTAACCATAAAACACGCAAACACATTGTATTACACCAAATACACAAAATAACGTTGTTTTAGAAATTTAATAGGTGCACTTTAAGTAATATTTTTTAAAACACTCATTGCGCTAAAACGCCTCTCTACACGTTTGTAAACATTTCCTGTTTGCTACAAAGAAGGTATTTTTAATTATGCAAACCTTTTTTTGCATATTTGTAAATTATTCTTATAAATGTTTTGAGATTACAGTGATCATGCATCATACTTTATCAGCAATTAAAAAACTGCTTATTTTACTTAATACTCCATGACTGAAATAACGACAATTAAAGAGAACTAAAGCTTTAATTACAAAAATAAGCATTTCAATAAATAACACACATACATTTTTTAACATCAATCTTAAACTGGTGGTCTTCTTCCTCAGCTTACAGTTTTTCTACTTACAAACTCCACCATGTAAATAGGCAATCCGCCTTGGCGTTAGCTCAACTGGCTTTTAAAGGGGTTAAGAGATGAGACTCTCATTGGTTTATTGAACATTATACCTCAAACACGGCCATTACTAATTAGGAGAATAGGAACAACCCTTTTAAACTGTGCGCCACGCACAAAGACCATTTATCCAGTCTTTAAACTAGCAAAAGTGGATTTAGATACACCCTTTTAGACTGTGTGCCATGCACTTTAGACAGGGTCGGCGCCAGAGAATATAGAATGAGGGGGCCTCCTGTTTCACTGGGGGGGCACCTCGTTCATCTTATTATTTTATTATTAGTAGTAGTATATTATTATTATTACTACATGGCACTGTAAAATGCTTGGTACTGATTGGCCAGTCGCAACATTAAAAGGTATTTTATTCCTTGAACAACCGCCTGAAACACAGCCTCACCCAGGTGCTGCGTGCGAGTCACGTTAACAGGGAGTTTAACACCTTCAAATTATACAGAACAAATATTCATAATTAATAACGTATATGAGATTCTATTTACATTGATTAAACCGAATGTTCGTCTTCTGACTTTTAACTTGTTTTAACGCGTCTGGCTTTCACCCATTATGAAACGTACGTGTTCCCAGAAGGTTTGTATTTCTTAAAAATAAGCTAATAAAAGACATAAAATCTAAATGTTATGTCTATATATTTACTCGTATAGCAACTAGCCGCGAAATAAGCGGGATTATTACAGCCGGCCACATGACGCTAAAGTGCAAGACTGAAAAACTCACGCAAATCATAAAGACCACTACATAACCAAATAACAGCAAAAGGAAACAATGTCACTGAAATATCTAACACCAGAATGAACTATGCATTTTACCTTTAGAAGAGCTGCAGGCTCTTTAAGAGGGTCCTTTTAAAATTTCTTCGTCTTGCTCAAATGCCGAGACTTAGCCTACAAGTGTACATTATTTAGATGGAGAATGAGTTCTCACGCATGGCGATTGAGACCCCGAACGTGACATTAACTTTCAGTGCAGACAAACACTGGAGATAGCTTTAAGAATTTGTGTTGTTCAAATGTAGTGGCTGCGTGTATGTAACTGGCTGACTATGTTAGCATTGCATTGTGGGTTAGTATTTTAATTATTTTTTTATTTTATTTATTATACTCCTAATTTTAATCAGTATCCATTGTATAACCAAATTTATTTGCAGCAATTTTTTTAAATTATTAAGTTCATTATTATTTTGAGAAGTAAGGGGGCATAGTGACTCAAGTGGCCGGGCCATGCCCCCTAGGGCCCGCTCGTGGCGCCGACACTGACTTTAGAGCTTATTCTAGTAAAAAAAACCCGCCTATTTTAGACCAATACCAGTCCACCCTGGTCAATATATACAGCAAACAACCACAGCAGAGCTGGTTCTACACATCCTTTATTTGTGTGCCACTAACATCCAAAACTGTTTTTTAATCCCGATAAAATATTCAGTTCTGTTTTCTGTCTAAACTAGACCCCGAAGCCGCCGCCATTTGCGCCATTTAGAAGTTCAGCCGCCATCAGCCAATAATTTCCTAAGCCAAATTGAGCCGCCAGCTGATAAAGTTTGGCTGAGCCGGCTAGAATTATTTGCAATCAAATAATAATTCAATCACATAGAGACATACACACACGAAATATATAAACAATACACGAGATCCATTTTCCGATTGGTTTCATAACAGCACAGTCTTGTGCTCGCTCGTTGCTACAATACACAGAGGGGTTGCAACTTGCAACCTGTGGAGGTCGCATATGCAGGCTGCATACGTCATCAAGCCTGGTTTATTTAAGTTAACTGAGCATTACATTCGCAAGCCATACGCATATTAAAACAATTTACGATTAACTTATAATAAGAATAAACTTTATAATTGTTGATATTTTGAAATAAGACAGTGTTGATGACGTAGGCAGCGTAAAAATGCGACCTCCGGAGGCTGCAGTCTTCAGATTGGGAAATTAAAATTGCCCGTTTTCCGTACAGAAGAAGCGATGCATTAGTAACGTGCGCGTCACAACAATGCATTTCAAAAATAGACCGTGTTATTTTTTATTTTTGACCAATGCGCGCGACCAGCATCCACACAGGAAAAAGCTGCGGGTAAAATAACGTTTGTATGTCTGTTTCCGGGTGCTGTATGCAGCATGTTCACTTTTATTTTAATTTTGTATTGGAACTGCGATTGGAATCGGTGAAGTCAAATATAGACGCGTTTCTTATAAGAGCCGCTTCTGGGAAGTCCGCGCGCGGCATAACATTGACTAAAGTGGTCGCAATCAGGTCCGGTAGCGCAGCACACGCATTCTGCGAATGAGAGCACTAACTGTGGATTCACACCAGCCGCGGAAGAGGCGGCAAAAACACGTGAACCGCGTCCAGTTTGCCGCTTGAACATTTTGAGTTTACTCGCTTAATCCGCGCGTGAACGCCGCGCGTGAAATTCTAGTCATTCGAGAAATTCACGCGGAAATTCGCATCATGGGAGGGGCTTCTGCGACTCCGCGGAGACTACACCACTCCGCTCGCTTCCTGTAATCACGTCACTACTACAGCAAGCTCCTGATTGGTTAACGCGGCGCGGAATTCCGGCAAAGTTCAGATTTTTGAACTCGCGCGTTTCCCGCGGCAACGCTCAATTCGCGCGGAACGCCCCGCGCCTTCCGCGCGTTCCGCGACATCCGCGCCGCGGCTACCGCGTGTACCGCGCCGCAGGATGCCTAATCGCGTGTTTGCATTGACTTAACATGTAAATCATCCGCGCTTGCCGCCTCTTCCGCGGCTGGTGTGAATCCACAGTAAGTAAAAGCAACAGAAAGTTCTTTCTATCGGTCTCCCATGCTGCTTGAACCCCAGAAGAAAAGAGACTTTTATAAAGCTTGCCAGTAAAATCCATATCACACCAGCAATGACAAGGTAAGCTAACGTTGCTATGGTTACAGTCCAGATACATAGATTGCTAGGCTATTGCTATGCTAGCTACAGTTTTATTACAAACAGCAACCAAAACTACAACGTAAAATTAGTGTAGACTTTAAACATCAATGTTAAAAGTTTTTACCAGCCTTTGTATGGGAACCTATATTCATTAATTCATTCAACCCAGTGCATGCCAGGTTTGTGCTGTGGCTCTGAATTAAAAGTGAATTAAAGAATAGAAATTAAAAGAGGTTGCATGTTTTGCCATGTTATTAGTCTATAGGTAGCATTATAGTGGGCTCTAGCTCTATTGTGTTTGGTTATGTGTACCATAATTTACCATACTTTTACCAGATCATTTGTCTATGTTTATAATTCTGACAGTTATTGTATTTTGCCATAAGTCTTCACTGTGCCTATTCAAAGCTCGAGGGCAAACACATAACTTCTAGATTTATAAGCATCGATAAACTACATTTTAACATTTTTTAATGCGTAGTCATACTTCTGTTATTTTGATGAAAGTAACTCAAAAGTAATGTAACTCATTACAGTTCAGAGTCAGTAATATTGTAATTTGACTAATTACTTTCAAATTACAGTAATTTGTAATATATAATGTATTACACTTTGTAAGTAATTTTCCCAACACTGTTAATCAGTATAACGTAGACATCTGTAGACATGTGGCAGCTTCAGCCATTTGCAGCTATGAAAAGTTTGGCGGCTGCAGCAGCCATTTAGGTTTCGGCTGAGCCAGCTAGCCAGCCAATAACTTCATCAGCCAGCCATTATTCACAAAACAAACGGCTTCGGGGTCTAGTCTAAACCCTGGCAAGTGTAACTACTTATTTTTGTTCTTAAGCACTTGTATCAACTGGATTTAATGGTACCCTAGTTTGTTTCCTGGTAAATCTGTGTCTGTCTCTGGTAAAATAAAAGGAAAAACGCATGCAACATTACTGATGGAAGTTGCATGTAAGCAAGCCATTCAGCTAATCAAATCAAAGCTTGATGCCACTTTAAATATGCTGCTGTTGTGTGCAATATGCATACGAGGCTTTGTAAATACAATGTTGCTGCATCATCTAAGTCTATGACTACAGGAGATATTGGCACCTGTTATTATGACTAAAATATAGAAATTTGTGAAATACAGAAATTTGTGCAATAGTAGTGATGCTTAAGAGAGACAGACCTCTGTTTTTGCTCTTGTTTGAGTCTCATGGCCTCCAGTCGGAGTGGGCTGGGAATGAAGCTGATATCTGCCCCCTCTTTCACCAGCCTTCCTATCCACCAGTCATTATTGTACTTCTACAAGACACAAACAAACAGATTGAAACAAAGCAATTATATGCAAACACATCTTTAGAAAAATGTGTTAAATAAAATTTTTTTATTTAAATGATCACCTCTTTAATGTGCAGAAATTCTTTGGCTTCAAAGTTTATGGCAGCACCCTGAACGGGACAGTCTTCATCGAGAGCCCCGCAGTAGTTCACATTCGTCTTCACTGCGAATGCTACAGGTTTGCACTGCCGGAACAAAAGTTGCACTCAGTAAATTATCAACTACATAACAACAATGAAGTTATTATACTCTTTTAGTTATTATACTCAACAATGAAGTTATTACACTCTTGTTTTTATAGTAAGAATATCTATTTACCTACATTATTCAATACTGTTGTGAGAGATTGAATTAAGAAAATTTTTTGCCCAATGGGAAACTTTTTTTCTGGAGTTTATGCATAAATTATCATTTCAAGTAAATTTGGTGTCTAAAGTCATTGTTTTGTGTCATAGTTCTGCCCTCTTGTCCTTGTTTTACTCTTAAGGTGATCGCACACCGGCCGCGCCGTTCTAAAAAATCGAACACATTGTTTTCTATGAGTATACGCACACCGCGCCACACAGCGCCACTCACATAGTTTAACATTAAATAACATCATATTTGTCCCAAATCATTAACGATTAACATTGGCTGCTAACGTCTATTTTGCATTTTGAAGTAGACGCTATCTGACGAAGCTCGCGCTATTTAATGTGCACTTCCAGTTTACAATACCTCCGAGTTGTCCTAGACGCGACTCGACGCAGCGCGACGCGACGCTGAGCTGCGCGGCTGGTGTGCGATCCCCTTTAGTGTTGAGGCAGAACCCATGTTTTGTTTGGTAGCACATGGCCTTTGTTTTAGCTGTGGGCTTCATTGTCTCATCTCCTGACCCCCTTGTTTCCTTGTTAACCTACAATAACCTTATTATTGTTTTGTAATTATCACCTGTTGCCCTTTTGATTTGGTCCCTTATTTAACTCTTTCCCCGCCATTGACGAGTTATCTCGTCAATTAAGAGAAAACATTTGCTTAAAAAAAAAAAAAAAATTTTAGGTTCATTTGCAATGCCGCGATTATCCACTAGATCAGAGGTCCCCAACCACCGGGACAAATTGCCACCGGGTCGCAAGAACGTCCCGAAAACATTTTGTATAATAGCCACGTAATAGCTTACATCAATCATTTCCACTTTTGTACGGAGCCGTGCGTTCTCTTTTTCTCTGTCTCTCTCTCTCTCTCTCTACCAGTGCATCAGCGATCACATTGCTGTCATTAGAGTTTTGAGCATACAGTACTTCTAAAACACAATCGATCAAAGAATTGCAGAGGTATGACTTTATGAATCATTTGCAAATGTACCTCGCAAATCATGTAAATACACGGAGACGTTCAACTGTGTGACTTCGCAAATGTCTGAAAACTACTTATTTTATTCTTCTTTAAAGCAACTTCAGAAATATCCAGCGATCGTGGCACCATGATCAAAATAAACTATTAATAATATTTTAACGGCTACACTTTTAACGTAGGTTTGAAAGGAACATAAACAGTCCTGTGTCAATCATTATTAAAATCATATGGTAGCCTAAACGGGAGTCTCCGTGCCTCCACGCCCAGCAGCAATTCTTCTGGCATCTCTCCTCTCCAATGCATTTTCTTTCTGTTCTGTTACATGGACTTGGGGCTCGAGCCCGACCAAGATTCGAGCTGCCTTCGAGAACAGCAAACCAAGATAATTTACCATCAATTTTTAAGACTAAATGGGCAGGCAAACTAGTGAAACAATGAAAGTAAAAAAAAAAACAATCCGCCAAAATATGGTTTTAGATGTCTATAGAAAACATACTATAAATAAAGCAATTATTAATTTTCAGAATGCATGGTTGTTATCATTACTTCCGTTTAAAATGTTATACATTTCAAAAAAGAGAATTTTCAGCACTTTGTTCGAACAGCGACAAATTTGAGGGCTTTTTACCTTTATTCAGAAAGGACAGTGAAGTGTGAAGACTGTGGATATTTTTGCATGTACAATTGTGAAAATAAAGCATTTCAATTACTGACTAATAACCTTTTCATTGGCATTAAAGTGAAATGACTGAACCTAAACATAAGAGCAAAGAGTTTTGCTTCTGAACTCCTCATAAATAATCTGGTGCATTTTGGCCGTCACTGTGTTATGATTCAACCTAAATGCTTTGAATTGTTGCGTGTGTGAGAATTTAGCAGAGATTAACCACTGTGTTTGAAGGCTACAGGCACTGTGTGCTCAGACTGACACTTTGGTTCCTCCCATTGGGCAAAAAATAGTATAAAGCTTGTTAGATAACAGAAAAGAAACCTTGGCTCTCTCGAGCTGCAGCTGGGCCTGGCGTTCGGCTTCACGCCGATACGCCTCGCGGTCCTCCTCCGCTGACAGGTCGGAATCCGAAGGTCTGCTCGTGTACGAATCAGCTGAACCCTAGAGGACGCAGAACAACAAAAATGTTTGGTAAAATGGATAAAAAGCACAAGAACTGTGGTGTAAACACAGTCATAACATTCTGTTATCAATAACTGTTAAAGATATTATAGCTGAGGCAGAATAAAAGCTCCACTGGGTAGATTGTTAATGGCATCTAGTGGTGGGATTGTGAATTGCAACCAATGGCTCAGTCCACAGCTCCCCCCTCCCTTTCGAAACGCATAGAGAAGCTACAGTAGCCGCCACAGGACAAACATGTAATCGTCTGAGACAATATAGTGACAAAACGCAGAGCAATTTGTCCGTTTAGGGCTACTGTAGAAATATTCCTTTATGTAAATAAAACAGCTAATAAAAACAATACAGCTCATTATGTTAGGTCTTTATATTTTTTCAATTCAATTCAATTTTATTTATATAGCGCTTTTTACAATTTGGTAATTGTATCAAAGCAGCTTTACATAATAGATGTAGTGAAAAGCACAGAAAATCGACAGATAGCACAACATAATACACGATAGCACAAGCAGCTAAATTTGCTGCGGCTATATATCAACATTATAAGCAAACGTATTACTAATGTAACGTATAGAAGTTAAGCCCAAAAAGGCTGCCTCCCCGGGTTGAAAAACCCCCTAGGAGAAAAAAAACCCGGAATTTTAGCCGGGGAAGTAAAAAAAAAGTCCTAGGAGGAAAAAACCCTTGGGAGATATATATATATATATATATATATATATATATATATATATATATATATATATATATATATATACACATTGAAACGGAAGGAGATTAAGCAAATTCACAATGTATATGGTGTACCACTTGACCCCCCCCCCCCCCACACACACACATAACAAATCCCAATTTGTACTAAGACTTGTAAAGTGATGTTTTATCATTAAAATCTGATAACGTTCATTGATTTAATAGAATGTTTGGGTATACCAACATGGTGGTGCGGTGGCTTCACAATTGTGATGTCATGTGCAATCCAGTCATTTATATAGATCAGTGGAGACAACATACTTTGTAGTAATTATGTGAATTAAAAGGCACAAACTTGAAGCAATAATAGAGAAAAAAGTATCTTCAAAAAACTATCCAAAATAATATTTCTTTTAATAAAATGTTTGTGCATTTATGAGAAAAAACTGCGTTGTGAATGTGACATTTTTTTGTGGATGTGACAATTCTAAAATGTTCCCTTACTTAACTGTGAATAATAATAAAAACTGCTTAAAACTATAAACAGAGACTTTGCATGGGTATTTTAAAACCACCAAATATTGACATTTGAGATATCAGTGTGGTAAAAAACTTTGGGTCAAAACGTTACTTTATTGATAAGGTTGACGTTTGCATGGAATTGCCAAGGTGCATAAACTGTTCAACATATAAAAGCAATGATTTTACAAAGCATAACAGCAGCAATGTTTTTTGTGCAATTTGAAAAAAAAAAAACCCTGAAAAAAATCTTAAACCCTATGCTCTATTTCCTGTACAATCAAGTACTACAGATGTAATGCTGCTGATGGTCAATGAGTCATCAAATGCATTTTTTCAATCCTAGCCACCAGAAGCTTCCAGCGAACACAACAAATAAGTAACTTAACATGTAAAATAGATAAGACTATGGACAACGATTACCGATTGAGTGTTTGTAATTTGTCACAATCATTAAATTCAACCGTCTAATTGTGGCCTACATCCCAACACATGTTCTGCTTTTCAAAAGATAACAAATTACTACAGCAGCAGTGAAGCAGTGAGAGACTGAGGCTGCATGTATCGCAGAAAACCATGCATTTCACAATGAGAAATAAAGCAAAATTCCCTATACGAGCATTTGAGTTTGCTATTGAAAGAGATACGGTCATCTATCCACAGCAGTAACTATGTGAGCTTTAGAAATCTTGCATTCGGACAAACACCCTCACAAACATGAAGATCTTTAAGATTCATACAAGAATCACTTTTACTTGCACATCTATTTATTTTCCACCCAAAAAATTCAACCAGGTAAATTTCTCCTACCTTTCTCTAGACACAGGTTAGTTGAGGTTGTTTAATGAAATCCCATTTTGAGCTCGAGAGAACAGAAGAGACTCTGTTACCCTCTCATCCTGGGGTTGGTGGCCCTTCATTGGTCCACTTTGAGCAGTCAAAATAACCTGCCATGGCTCAAAGCCAGTGCTGAACAAAACAGAGATTCAGCACCCAAAACAGGGCAGTCATGACTGTTCTGAGAACCTCACACAAGAGGGAGGGTGGACGAAAGAAAGAAAGAGAGAGAGAGAGAGAGAGAGAGAGAGAGAGAGGGAGGAGAGAGAGAGAGAGAGAGAGAGAGAGAGAGAGAGAGAGGGAGAGAGAGAGAGAGAGAGAGAGAGAGAGAGAGAGAGAGAGAGAGAGAGAGAGAGAGAGAGAGAGAGAGAGAGAGAGAGAGAGAGAGCGAGAGCATGGGAAACAGGAGACAAATGAAAATGCAAGCAGGCGGTACAAGGTGTAAGAGGAAAAATGGAGGAAATGTTGAAAACAAGCGACTCAGGACTATAGATGAGCTGCAGGAAAATAATTTTTAGGTGAAAAAAAGACTCTCAATGCATAGATGAGAGGAAGGGTGCTTCAAATCCTTTACAAAGCATCAGCTTAGATGTTTCAAAGCTATCGAAGTAACACTCAATAAACAAAAATAAAAATAAAGGTATCTTGGTATCTAACGGTTGACCTGGTGACCTATAAATATACATACTATCTAATAATAGCAAATAAAATGTACACAAAATTACTATATATACAGTAAACGAATCCTCATTATATGCAACAAAGGGCTAGTTCATAAAAAAACTCATTATTTTCTTAAGACCCATTCAAACCAGGTATTTTATCAAAATGTAAGAGAATAGCAAATAAGAGTCCACAACTATAACAATAAAGAGGAACAAAATCATTGTGATCACTTTCAGATTTTTTTCCAGCTGATAAATGATAACACCCTATTTTAACGATCTAAGGGCACGGCACAAGTGCATATATGACACGTCCAAATCCACTTTTGCTAGTTTAACGACTGGGAAACTTGCCTATTCGCCTGGCACACAGTCTAAAATGGTTGGTCTAATAGTCTAAAACACACTCATAACGAGAATAGGAACAACCCTTTTAGATTGTGAGCTTGGCGCACAAACAATTTTTCCTATTTAAATAAGCAAAAGTAGATTAGGACACTCCCGTTAAGACTGTGCCCCGTGTGCTTCAGATAATGCGCTTAGATCGTTAAAATAGGGCCCCACGAGTTTAAGACTGGTGTTAAGAAAATGGGCTGTGTTTAATTTATTATAATGTTTATTTGAGGCTGCACGTTTATTAACGGGGACACATTACAGCTATATTGGCTTCCCTTCACTGGTTGCCCGTTCATTTTAGAATTGATTTCAAGATATTACTTTAAGTTTTTAAATCATTAAATAACACTGCTCATAAATACCTCTCAGATCTATTATAGTCATATGCTTCATCTAGAGCACTTAAGTCTGCTGGGCAACTACTTTTAGTCTCCCCCAAAGCAAGATTAAAGAGCAGAGTTGACCGCCCCGAAACCCCGAAACTATTTTTTTGCTTTTTGCTCTTTAGTTCTACAGTTTATTTTATATTGTATGCAGTAGCGTAACGAGCCAACACCGGGCCCCTAAGCAGGATAATCAGGGCGGGCCCTTTACTACAGCACGTGATGACGCAATGTCCACAAGCAGGCTACAATGAATGGGACAGGACAGGACATAGAGACATGAGATGACTGACAAAATCAGAAATAGCCTATGCGCACCACAACAAAAACATAACGTCGGTGACAGCGCACCAAACAACACTACTGGTGACAGCACACTATAACATTTTGTTACTCACTGCTATGACTACACATACACCTAGGTCTAAATACATAAAAAGGATGCTCACTTACATTCAGGGGTTAAATTGGGATTTGTTATGTGGGGCGGCTCTGCGGGGAGGGGTACTTCGATGGGTAACGTGTTTAATACTGATGACAGCAAAGCCACTGGTGTGTTTCAGTGACATTCTGGACCTCTGATAGGATTTGATAAGTTTCAGCTTTAAAGCTGTGCCAGAGGTTGACCCCAAATATTTTAAAAAGAGCATCTGAATTTTAAATGATGCAAATCTATGAGTTTGACACCCTATATCCATTTGTTCCACATGTCATTATGCACAATTGATCAAACTTTAAAGGAAGTTAAAAAAATCAACCTCCTTGAATAATTCTAGGCATAAGATACCCAAAAAGACTCTTACATGTCTTATAAATTAGCCATAGAGATTCCCTATGCCGGTCAGCAGCTAAAACAATCATATAGTTAGGTTTGATTTGTGTAATCAAAATACATTATTTTATTAATAATCGCTTATACAATGAGTTATATCCAGTGTTATCCAGTTAACATACTGTAATTAAATGAGTGACAAATACTTTAATTATTTACACGTTTCTAGTCTTCTATTAAGTTTTCTCGACGTGGGCACCATTCTTACCTCTCTCTCTCTCTCTCTCTCTCTCTCTCTCTCGCTCGGTCTCTCTCTCTCCTCTACAATGTCAAATGATCCTGTGTGAGAGCGCGTTCTTGCAGTTGAGTTTTTTCGCTTGAGTTGCATAACTTGCGCGAAGACGCGTTATTAAAAGGGGAAAGCGCGTGTTTTCGCGGCAATTGCGCCGCCCAATTCGCGTCATTTGCATCGCCCTGTGAGAACGCACCTGGTTGCGTCTTTGCATTGACTTTGTATGTAATCTGTTCGCGCAAATCGTTAAACTTGCGTTGGTGAGTATGCCCTATAATGAATGGAAACGCATTATTCACTTCACTTCAGTGCACACGCACCAGCGCAGCGAGTGCATGCGCACAAGCGCAGCTGGTACACTGGCAAGAGCAGAGCGAAACTTTCAGCCTATGTTCGGGGCTTAGCCCCGGACGGCCCCGTTGAAAACCCGTGAGAAAGCCTGGGAACAGCGGATAGCAACGAATATGTGATAGGTGTCAATCAAATTCTTCCAGATCGGGCGGGCCCCTGATTGGTCCGGGCCCGTAAGCAACGCTTACCCTGCTTACCGATAGTTACGCCCCTGATTGTATGAAAAGCACTTTGTTGAACAAATGTTGTTTTAAAAAGGTGCTTTATAAATAAACTTTGATTTGATTTGAATAACTAAGGCTTTGGTTCTCTTTAAAATGAAGAGACAGACATGACCAATGGCTCCAAAAGCATTTTCTCACATTAATTCATGAGAGAACTTGACTAGTGTTGTTTTTGGCGGCCTGTTTTAATTTTAGTTTTAGTCTAGTCTTTGTGTCAAGCTGACATTTTAGTTTTTATTCGTTTTAGTCAGTTCATACTCTTTTTAGTCTATTCAAGTTTTAGCTGACTAAAAGTCTGGGCATTTTAGTCTTATTTTAGTCAGAATTAACCTTGACTATTTTGGTCTAGTTTTAGTCGACGAAAACTGGTGACATTTTTAGTCTAGTTTTAGTCAATGAAAATTGTATTTTAGTCTCTTTTCAGTAATGCAATTCTATTGAACCCAGTCAATATAGTATAAGTACCTAGCAGTATAGACAAAACCAAAATTTTCTTTTAGCCAAACCCATTAAAAAAAGTTATCTTGTTATATTATACCTTATAGATATAAGAATACATCCATTTCAGACATGGAAGATGCTCTGATTGGAATTTACTTGATTTGAAGATATATATTTTACTTAATTTTATTTTATTATTTATAATTTTAATTTTTTCTGTTGCGTCTCCATGGCAACAATAGTATTTTATAACAACAAACCGGGGTCGCTGTCATGAAACACTTTACAATTACCTTTACCTAAGAGAACCATTTAAGGGATTATATGCAAAACACTTTAATTATTCTCTTACACTAGTTAAGGGGAATTTACCCCTTAAGTGTCATACTTAAGGGAAAAACTTAAGGTGCTTTATGCAACCGGGCCTTGGTCCTGGAGGGCCGGTGTCTCTGCAGAGTTTAGCTCCTACCCTAATCAAGCACACCTGAAGCAGCTAAGTAAGGAGCTTCAGGTGTGTTTGATTAGGGTTGGAGCTAAACTCTGCAGAGACACCGGGGGTGTATTCCAGAAAGCAGGGTTAACTTACCATCAGATTAACCCCGAACTTTGGGTTGATCAACCCCAAACTTGCTTACTCGGGGTATGTCGGTTCCAAAACACAGTTTAAGAGTTAGTTCAATCAACTCGCTGAAAGTAACCCAGAGTTAAAGCGCGCTCACGGTAACAACATAAAGGCATTGTCAATGGATCGCAGATTTCACGAGTCACCATGGAAACGTCAGAGAACTTAAAAGTTTTTAAATGAGAAATAACATTATAAACCAACACTTTCTGGCAAAATCAACTTTTTATAATCGACTTAGAAGTGCGTGATTACAAAACAGATAAAATTAATTAATTAAATAATTAATACGAACCTATTTTACCCCATTTGAGTCCAATATTGTATGTGTCTCAACGAAAATACACACAATATTATTTAAAATAATCTAAAACAATCTAAAATAATTAATATAGTAAAAATAATCATAGATTTTATATATGATTGTAAACATATGAATTATGAATATCTTTTCCCTTGTGAAAAGTAACAATGGTTTTACTACAGTAAAAAACATGGTTACAGTAAAACCATGGTAACCACAAAATAACCATGGTTTTCAAAAAACATAGTTAAACCATGGTTAGTGTAGTAAAACCATGGTTCTGCTGATAGTAATCAATGCACCAAAAAAAAACATGGTTACTACAACTATACACCAATAAAACCATGGTTAATTTCACAAGGGTTGTGGCACATAAAGTGCAAATCTGTCATAAGGCTTATTTAAAGGGTTTTTTTTTTAGATATGATTGTATTGTGTAGGCATAAAATGCATTATGATAATATTCACTATATTGTACTTATTTTACTTCTGCTCCTTTGGGTGACCCTGTTTAGTTTTAGGACTTTCCTTGTATGACACTGTGTCACCATCTTTTTTAACATTTACTGATAGCTGATAGATTTATGCACCCTCTTTTATTTGTAAAGCTTCCTTACACTCCTTACAGATTTTCAATAATGTTGTGTAATGCTTTTCATTACACTACACTGTAATGCTTTTCATTACACTTCATTTGCATTGGACCATTAGGATCTGCTGAGACAGAATTGGAGAATAGAAATGTTACATTAGTGTCAATAGTAACATGTTGTAATATATGTCCTTTATCATCTAATATATGCAAATATCTCAATTTCCCTTTGCTCAAAAATGATAGCTCTGGAGAGCAGCTACAAAAGGCCCATTTTAAAGAAATAAAGGTGATTTAGAAAAACACCAACTATAGATCAAATGTAGAGAGAGGGCTAAGGATCTGAAGTGCATGTTTAAGAAATAAATATTATACTATGAAATATATATTTATAATTTCATTTCATTGTGTACATGATTCTAACTGATATAATAGAAAATCTCTGACCACTATGCCATGTCTGTGATTCAATGGTGTTTCACCTAATGAAGTCTGTGCTTCACCTGTGTCACTATGTGGGTCAGTGTTAAATCATGCCTGTGCTTCATGGGTGTCATTCTGTGGGCCAGGTCAGATGCACATGCCTATCAGAGACTGCAGGCAGGGGTAACTTCTATCCCTCAGTAATTATTATTATGATAGGCATCATGTGTTTCTATTTGTTATACCCATTTACTGTAACATTGTCACATTGTCACTTAAGTAACATAGGTTAAGATTCATTAATGACAATGTATTTGCACACACATTTATTATAACTTTAGATTCATCTCAAATTATCTAGTAAGCGAAAGATGAGGTTATTTATGAATTGACAAAATTGATATGGAAATGTACTTTATTGTTAACATTAATTAACTGATGGAATTGTGTTTCATACATCCACTGATATTTGGAGATATATTAATAATGAACATAATTAAATGTATAGTATTTAGTCTGAACACAAATATGAATACATTTTTAATAAAATTTAATAAATAATTACATTTATAGTAATTAGTCCAATCACAAATATCAATCCATGTTATTAAAAAAATAGTTTCTTTAAAAAAAATTCATAACACACATTTTTTTAAGACAGCAATAAATATTCGCGACTGTAAATGCAATAAAATAAAATAAATGCTTTAACATTGTAAAATTATGCAAAATATATGCTTCCACGCCCGCTGTACGCTCGTCATAAGTACACGCATGCGCAGACTTCCTCCGGAGCCTCGTTTTATTAACTAAAATGAACTTACCTTGCAACATAACCTGCTCCGGAGCAGGTTATCTTCAGAGAGTCAGTTGCTATGGTTACTTACATAACCCGAAAGTTACCTCCGTTTTTGGAACCGAAAGCAGAGGTTATCCGCTTACTTACTCCTAAACTTACCCGGGTAAGCCACATAACCAGCTTTCTGGAATACACCCCGGCCCTCCAGGACCAGGATTGGTGACCACTGGTCTACATAATCAAAACAGAGTAGTCTAAGCAGAAACACACACACAGGGCCACTGCTGGTCAGATGGGTGCCATAAGCTGACTTTTACGGTGGTGCCACCTTTAGTTAAAAAACAACAACAAAATCACAACTATAGTAGGCTATGTGTGAGAATAGCACTTTATTAAAATGCTATTGTTATCATTTATAATTGTATTTTGACAGCAACACAAACTACAATTATACAAATATGCAATATAGTATATCTGTATTTGTGTAGCTAATGGCACTATAATGTGACAAAGCTAATTTTACGTGTCAGTATAGATCCAAGCAATGTTGGAGATACTAAATATCTTTCTTGTAAGTAAATTAAAAGCCAGCTTTACGAAACATCAGATGTCTATTAACAAAAGCGAAAGTTTGTATGTATGGTTATGTTCTTATTAATACAGCTGTTTGATTGATTTAACACTCAAGCATTCAGTTAAGCAAGTTTAGTTAATTCAAATAATAAATAAGGACACATACCCTTGTTGTTAGCATATAAGTTATAAAACAAAGTCTTTAGCATATATATATTTACCATGCTTCAAAACACAACAGCACATGTCATTTAAACGATTGAAGATGCAAACTGGTACATTCTAGCCTGGTAGAACCATCCTCTGCTATTTTGCTTCGCTTCATAGACAGAGTCTGGCTGGGCATAATTGACAATCGTTTTCCTTCTCATGGGAGGGGCTTGTCTGAAGTTTAAAATCATTGGTCTAAACGTAAGCCAATCACATAACGTTTGGATATGATGTGCGTTATGCGCCAGCTCAGCCGCATCAAATTTCTGCTGTAAAACACACGCATGATGTGAAAACAAACCCATCGAGCGAAATACCGAAGTTAACATGGCTATGAACGACTTATGCAGATTATGTAAAGTAAATCGGGCCAGAGCTAGTTGAACACTATCCTTACGGTGTCTTTCCACTCACGTCTAAGTGGAGGAACGCCCCTCTCTCCTCTCAAACTCTTCCACCAGACGGCCATAACCATATGTAAATTAAATCTTCCTACCTTTTTTTCTGGTTAATCAGGAACGTCACCAAAGAATGTTTGCCCACGCGTCCTCCACCATTAACTGTGAACAATGAAATTTCCTTCCATGATATCGATTGTTGTGCACGTCAAGCTGTGCTGCACACAGTTTCTCGCTGACGATCGATAATAGTTGATAAATTAAACTTTTCCCAAAACCTGTCGGGAGTAGGGCAACAACATAATCTCCATTCAAAATGTTTAACAAACACTTTTCTTGTTCGGGATTAAGTTGGCAAGTGCCGGTTCTCCACAACAGAGCAAATAGCTTTCTGTGCCTCCATGTCCACTACAAACTACAACCGTACATTCGGCGCTTAGCGTCTACGTCACGGCTCTCAGCCCGCCCTCTGTTCATTGATTCGCCGGTTGTTTTGAGACCTGAGGAAAACGGTTTGAATGGGAGGTATCTCAGACTGAGTACAGAAGCGTAATGAAATTTAGCGGAAGTACAAAGTCTGACGTAGTCAGGCTAGGTACATTCTTATATTATTTAAATCACACAGATGAGTTCGCGGTGCCAGCAGTCAACGCTATACATATTAACAGGCTTGTAAACTCACCAGAAAACGATGCACGGGTTTCATTTTGGACTTTTCGTTTCCATTTGAAGACTTGATGCGGCGGTGTATTCGCGGGCGCAGCTGGCCATCAAACGTGACGTGTCGCGTGTTACTGCGCAAACGAATTGCGTATGATATCAAAGCATCGCGAGAACAGACTGCTCTGCATGCTTTCTAATCGCTCTCGCGGTACGTTTACGTATTTTTGCGGATCGATTTGCAGAGCGCCATTGAACACACATGATAATTTGCAGTCAGGTGGCGGCGTGCCAGGAGATGGCTAGACGAAATAACGTTATAACATTTCGTCTCGTCTCGTTTTGGTCAACAAAAATGAAGACACATTTTAGCATAGTTTTTATTTAACTTTTTTGGAGAGTTTATTTACAGGATTGACTGGTCCGAGTGTTCAAGCACGCTGCCCCGGAGTTTAAAAAAACAGTGAAAAGGCATACCTTGGTGCCACCAAATGAAAAACCTCTACGACTGAACCGAAACCCAATGGAAACCGTGACTGAACTAGATTGTTGTATTAAGGCAAGTTCACACCAGAGGACTGTGAGACTAACGGGAACGCTGTGGCGCTCACACTACACAACAAGGTTTTGTCAACTGTCGTTTCTTATCATGACTGTGCGCATACTACACAACATAATGCTTAAAAGGCGCAGAAACTACAAGACCTATGGTGAAGAGACAGAAATGACCAATGGCTCCAAAAGCATTTTCTCACATTAATTCATCTGTGACTGTGA